>NC_046378.1:5293274-5424863 GCF_011125445.2 Fundulus heteroclitus | reverse complement strand
AACTTTAGATATTACTTATTTAGTTATCCATCAAATGTTTTTTTTTCATCAGCATTCGTTTTAGTCACATTTTGGGTTGAATACCTAACCCAGTATTATAGCTCAACCTCTTAAACCAACACTTGGTGGTAAAACAAGCTAGACTATGTTTCAGACAGGACTGGTAGTTAGCAAAATAACCTAATCAGGAAGCCAGGATCGAACTCAAACTTTTACTCTGGAAAAAAAGCAAACGTCAGTTCATTAAATTCAGTGATTCCCGAACTTTGCAGTTTTACACCCAGAAATCAACAGTGGATACAACTTGGCAGCGATAATTAACTAGGAATACAGCACTAACTAGTTAAACATGGATGAAATGCAAATCAAATTACCTCAATTTTTGTTTTTATCCATTTATAACCATTTTCTAAATCTTTTGCAACATTTATATCTTAAATTTTATTCTCTAAGTGATCATCTTGTTGTTTCACTTTGATTTCTGAAGATCTCAAGATCCCACCCTTGTTTACTGGCAGGGGGGGTCCAAACCCCAACATTTTGGAAGCCACTACAATCATTTTATCAAAACCTCAGGGAAGGAACAAATATTTTCTAAAATTCTTTAAAAAAACTGACTTAATTGAATTGATAGGACTTACTGCGAGGTGTCGTGTGCCCAGACAAACTCCTGAGCAGAGCCATAGCTCTTGTTCCTCAAGGCCATCGCAGTGTAGATGATGTATTCCCCATCTCCACACACCACTACAAATCTGCCAGAATACAAACACACAACCACATACAGTAAATGTCCAATTAAAAATCTCAGTCAGAATAAATGCCAAGCTATGTTTAACAGAAAAAAAAAAAATCATTACCAAGAAAATTTGACTCACATGAAGCATAACATAAACAAATATGAGGTATAACTCAAACAATCGGTAGATATGGAGACAGCGCACTAATCGTAAGCATTCCTGCTCACACAAGCCTACCATTTAATAAGAAATACAAATGATCATGCTTAATGTCTCCATATTGTTTGATTATTTAAAGCTCGCAGGGTACTTGAGTACTTTAGGTGAAGTTTAGGTAGCCCGTTGTGGGTGCAGGTGTCCAATAAAGACATTTAAATACTAACAGCAGATTTAAACACTGGGCGGCTGCATACGTCTCCTTGTTGGGTCACAAATGATGACTGCTTTAGCCAAGTTCTTCCCACTATGCTGTGGCTTTACCTTCCATTGGGGCTGTGCTGGATGGTTTGTGGGTAAACTTCACAGCTGCCCATGTCTTTGACACCAAGTGGGAGCTTCTCTCCGTCCTGAATCTCAGCCTCTCCCAGCACCTTAAGGTTGGCCTGCTGCACCTCAGAGTGACGAGCCCAAATAATTTTCCCACCAGAGTCCATGGACATGGCCGGCTCCTCGCGACCCAGCTGAAAGTGGGGAGAAATCAGGTGGATAAATCTAAATATACCTTGATGAAAATGTAAAGGTAGATGCATTCAGAGCCCTGAAGGAGCACACACCTTAATGAGGATGCTGCCTTCGTCATAGCCCAGAGCCACGTTGTTGGAGCCATGCTGTCCACTTATACACCACACCCGCTCCATCCCGTAATTAAGTGTGTTTTCGAGTCGGTAAGTGTTGGAGTGCCAAACTCTGACGGTGCCTGCGGATGTGGTAAAGTGGTGAAGTGAAACCAGGTCAGTGTGCTCATTGTGGCTCAGTAATAACTCAGACAGGTTTTACCCACCGTCCTCAGAGCCTGTGAGAATGACGGGCAGTTCGGGGTGGAAGCAGACACAAGTCACATTCTGTGCATGGCCCTCCAGGGTCTGAACACATGTTTTGTTCTGGTAGAAAAAAAATATGAGAAAAGATACAGGCTGTATATTGTGGTATTGATCCAATCTACTGGGGATACATGCCATTCATTAATATGTTCAGTTTTCAGGTGGAAAACCATGACTCACAACTTTTTATAGTTTGGAGAAATGATATGCTTTAATATTACTATAAGACTTATATTCTCCCTTTTCCAAATTGCCATGAGGGTTTGTTAAAATCCCATTATCCACATGACAAAAGTGTTTATTATAAAGAAAAAAAGGATGAAATCTAACTGCAGCTGATACGATGCTGCCTGTCAATCAATCCTGGAGGCTCGTTAGTAACTGGCCAATCGGTGATCACAATTTGTCCCTTTCCTTGCAGTAGCTGCAGGCCCTTTACCTCCAACCACGTTGTTGGGATTTTACACTACCAATGCATTGCGGTCAGAGGGATTTTGTTACAAAACATAGTAAAGTAGGGCTTCCTTTAGAACTGCCTAAATTCTCCCTGGCCAAGATTCAGCAAGGAGTCGGAAGCATTCCTGAAAGATATGTGGTCCATATCGGCATGACGGCATCCCACAGTTGTTGCAGATTAATCGGCTGCATCTGCCACATCTAGGCCTGAGCGGACCAGACCACCGCTGAGCTGTTTTCCTCTCATTTGAAGCTTGAGTTGATGGATTCCTCAGGCTACAGCACTCAGCTGACCAGGGATTGAATCCAGATTAAAACTTCTGTGGACTCAAAGCCACATGTTTGCCGGTGTCAGAAGGTTTTTATATTGAGAAACAAAAGAAGGATGTTCCAAAGTAGATCATCAATATCAAACATAGCTGGATCTTAATAAAAGGTCTACTGTAAATACGTGTTGAAGGATGTTTTACCCTCAGTCAAAAGATCCTTGCCTTTTGTAGCCCTGGTTTAAACTCAATTTCTATGAAATTAAATGAAGTTTTTTTCTTCCTTTTTCTTTTTTGTTATACTAGCTACAAATCTTTATGAAGTATCCCGCAATACCTGCTCCTTATTCTGTTTATTACCAGTGGATCCATGTTTTTTGCAAGCGTAAAAGATTCATGAAAAAGTCAAGCCGGCCTAGTATGCGATTGGTTACCTGATAATCCCAGATCTTCACAAGGTGATCGTCGGCTCCTGATATAAGGTAGGGCTTGTCTCCTCCTCTGTAGTAATCAATGCAGTTCACTCCCTTCTCGTGACCCTCAAGAGTGAAATTGGGAGTCTTGGAGCCCAACTGCCACACCTTCAGCACAGCAGGGGAGTTGTTAGTCAGTGAATATCTGAGTCGGCTGAAAGGAACAGCCTGTGGTCTGTTGTGTTGTGTATGTGTCTTAAACCCAGTGTGCTTTAGGAGAAATTTCTGCCTGAAGGTACATACCTGAAATAAATTGAATAAAGCTACACAGCTATAAAAGTTTAAATATAAGGTGTTAGCATTTGCGTGAAGCTAAGGCATTAAAGAATATTTTTCAAGTGGAACCACTGTTGTCACTGTCTGATTTATATCGGATAAAAAAAAGAGACAAAAATCACATTTTCTGAGCCTCGCCTAAAGATGTTTCAAAATAATCACTGCAAAACCCTTTTGAAAATATAGGAAAAGCATCAGACTTTGTATATCCACATATTAAAAAGTGCTTGTTTCCATTATAGGATTCCTTCTGCAGATGACAGAACCTTTGGTAAAAAGATCTACCATGTGTTTCATCATGTACCACTGTGCATGGCATAATTCAATAAAAGAGAAGAGAAAACCCATTAATGATAACCCATATCTTCCTACAAACCTTCTAGTGCAGCCACGCTACACCTCTGCGTTTCTATGACGGACGTTGAGAAAAGAAGCAGTGCAGCTATGGGAAAGTGCCCGTGTTCCCCTGTGCACACAGCTGCAGTGAGAGGCAGTTTTGTAAGCCCCGTTATGCAAGGACATCACTTCACTGGGAAACATGGGACAAAGACGTGCTGTATCTTTTTTAAAAGGTAGGAGGACTCTTTAGTTTCCAAAGATACTGACCTGGGAGGTTGGGAGTTAAGCATGACTGTACAGCAAAGCATTTTTCTGAGAGGGTCAGTAATGACACACAGTTAAAGGAGGAATAAGTAGTAATGACACATGGTGTTTCAAATTGGAACAACATACACAACTGACAACAGTCTATGCTGTTTCCTCAACGGTCCGTTGCTGCTGTGAAACCCTACTAAATATTTTCTTACATTTAGTAGGTCCGCTTCTCTTACTGGCTTCCATGTTTTCAGACTGCTACTCTTTTGCCAAGATAAAATACCAAATGCCGCATTCTGTTTTGGGTTTGGCTACACTCTGCACCGAAGTCGTTCCACACCGTACCTCTAACTTTGAAAGGAGAAAAACTTGACTAAGACATTGTCGATGGAGAGAACCGATTGTTTATAGGGAACGTCACTTCCATCCTGGGTGACAAATGGGAATGACTTTGGTTAATTTTACATTAAATTTCTTACTTATTGCTCCTTTAAATTGCATCTTTTGTATTTTAAAGTGCTTTAGAACCGAAAGATTTTGTGAAAAATATTAAAGCCTCCTCCTTAGATGTATTTAGGAATGAAAAAACATGACCGTGTCTGACCTACTTTTAAGCCGTGGCTCTGCTGGGCCCGAAATCGGGCCAGACAGGCTTAGACCTTGTCCTCTCCCAAAATCTACTCCGCAGGTAGAGGGGAAAGCAGGCCCTTCTCCTTAAGTATTCAGTGCCCTAAAATAGTAATCCTTTGTGGTCCCCTCTATCCAGCTACCGGAGTGTATACCTTAATAGTTCTGTCCAGAGAAGCACTGGCAAACTGGTTGTTGTCTTTAGGGTTGAAGACGACCTGCATGATGTAGTGTGCGTGTCCTTCAAACACTTGGCAGCACGTCCACTTTCTGTCCCAGTCCCACAGTTTGATCAGCATGTCGTCTGGAAACACACACAGCCAATCAGACAACTCGATGGATGTTTATGCGTTGCCTTTGCGACAATGTATTGTGCATGACTGCAGGTAGCCGTCTCCTACCACTGCTGGTGAGGACAAATGGCTGCGTGGGGTGCACAGCGACAGAGCGGATGTAGTCGCAGTGGGCTTCAAACATGCAGACCTTGTCTAGCGTGTTGTAGTTGAACACACGGATCTGCATGTCATCCTGTCGGCACACGAACAGGTTTATCAAACGATGATCTCAGGACGGTCTACAGAAGCAGAACTGCAGCATTTGTTTTTGTAAAACTGCACGAATCCTAAGGTGTGCAAAGCTGATAATGTGAGAGATACCCCCAAAATGTTTTAAGGATAAATACAGAAGTTTTTAATCAAGAAAACCCTTACTGCTCCAGCAATGATCCAGTGTTTCCTGGCCACAAACTTGGTCACTCTAACAGGCAGATCGCACAGCTCAAACGATTTCACAATTGCCTGAAAACAGAAAAACAATTGCAGCCAACATGTGGCTTCACTAAAGCCGTCACATCACGGAAACTTTATCATATTTTGTCATTTAAAGTAGTTTGAGGGACATAATCAGATAGGCCAACAGAAAGTATTCCATAACGGTAAAATCAAAGCAAGAAGTGTAAACACATTATGTATAAAATCTGAAAAGTGTGGCGTGCATTTAGATTCAGCCCCCTTTACTCTGACACCCCCTGGAAAAATAAATGCAACCATTGCCTTTCAGAAGTCCCCTCATTAGTTAATAGAATCTCAGCATAAATACAGATGTTCTGTGAAGACCTCAAAGGTTTGTTTGAGAACGTCAGAGAACGTGCTGTGGGGATGTGGGAAAGCCCAAGGGACATGTCAGCCTGTCAGAATGGATGGGAAGATGGGTGGACCTACATACCGAGAAATAAACCAGATAGAGAAGGAAAAGGACCCAAGACTAGGACAGATGTTTACAAACCAGGAAAGCAACACCTAGATATACAGGCAGAGATACATTGGAACAGATTAGGTCAATGTTTCTATTTCAAGTCGTGACCTAAATCCAATTGAGAATTTGTGACAAGACATGAAAATTGGTCTGTCTGAGCTTGGGGCTGTAAGGTATTTCACTCTGTATGTGCAAAACTGGTAAGAGACCTGCAGATGTCCTTTACTTCACTCCCATGCACTACTTTATGTTGGTCTATCACTTAAAATAACCCCTAAAAAAAATTCTCTGAAGTTTGGGCTTGTTACGTGACAGCATGCAAAACATTTCAAGGAGCATGAATACTTTCGAAAGCCACTTTTGTCCATGAAATAGTTGGATGCTTGGATGAAATGTTGGAACAAAGCGAATGGTGACACCTGTGTCTCATGGTTCCAGACGACAACGGCGCCGCTGTAGAGGCTGAGCACCATCCAAGGCTCAGTGGGGTGCAGGTCGGCGCTCTTCACTCTCTCTGAGCGAGCGGTCAGCCTCCGCTGGATCTCCAACCTCAGAGGCTGGTTCATTACAGGGGAGAACAACAAACAGCAGGGTCAGCATTATGCATCAGCTTGTTCTAGAGCAGGGATTCCCAAACATTTCAGTCTGGTGCCAGAGACTGATGAACCCCGTTTAGCACATGGGATTTTTTTTGTTCTTTTACTTGTTGGGGGAAATTATGAGAATAAAGTCTTAATATGATGGGAATAAAGTCGTGAAATTACGAGAATGAAGTTGTATTTTTCTAAGAACTTTTACAAATAAAGCGCAGCCTTCCCCCTTGTGTTAAAATGAGTAATTTTGAGCATCTTGTAAAGTTATACTTTGATATCAGTTTCGCTAATAAGGAAATACTAGCACTTTGAATGTGCTTTTACTAAAAAGTGCTACAGAAATAAACTTACCTTAACCTACCTTTAGTACATCAGCATCAAATAATCTCGCGATCACCCCAAGAGGTTTCTCGTGACCCCCCGGGCGGGGGGTTCCCGACCCCTACTTTGGGAACCACTGTTCCAGAGGATCGTCCTCTGCAGCTTTAAATCAGGGAGTGGGTGTGTCTGTTCTCCCATTCCACATTTTGCATGCATGCCTGCTTAAATTTTTCTTTCACATCAGTGCTTTCTCTCTGATCGCATGCTAGATGTATGAATAAAATACATCCCAACACTTGGAGTCTGTTTAGGCTTTTAAAAGTAAATGTTTTGTTTTAATGAACTAGATTTTGTACATTTAAGTATTTTTGAGCTGTGAGAGTACAAGGAGGATTCAAGTGCCATTGAAGTGTAGGACGGCAGCAGCAAGCAAGGTTTTGATCACAACAAACTAGTAAAAGTTGTGACGGGACAGTTGTGTTTGTTTGGGACACCTACCATGTCTCCACGTCAGCGTGCGTCTGTGCTGCAGTCCAGGGGAAACCCACCTACTGGCGCCCTGCTGTTGTCCTGCTGCTTCAGCTCCTTTCAGTTCAGCGGAGAAAAGTTCGACGACCAAGTTAGCGATGATACCCAAACAACTTCCGGTTGTGCTTTTCAAAGTAAAGCGCAGTTGACAGGAGTCTCAAAATCAAAGTCTCTAACTGAACGACGGGAAGAAAGACATATTGAGCAACACTATAAACCAGAAGAAAAAAAATTGTGCTTGAATAATTACATTAGAATCATTTCAAAAGCATATGTGGTAAAGTTTTAAATACATCAGGGAAAAAAACAATGAAAAACCCAAAACAAACAAACAAAAAAAAATCATCCTGTAGACGTCAGTCAGCGGTACCTTTTCTTTTCTACATCATACTCTTGAATATAAAAAAAAAATATTGTATTTTTTTAAATTTGTCCCACTTAATTTTTATCCTGTGTGACTATAGTCCTTCCATACAAAATTCCTAAAATCGGCATTGATTCACTGAAAAATAATTTTTCCTAACACTGTAGTAGTTTGGTACTTGATCGCTGATTCTCTGACTATCTTTTGCAAAGTTATATTGAGGAATTACTGGCAGCATCCGAGTACCTCTATTAGATAAGGACTCTTTAGTCAAAGCGGAAGTGTGTCAGCTGTCGCCATGATAACTGCTGTCGAATAGTGCAGTCAGTAATGAAGGCGGTACGAAAAGGAGCCTGTATGCTTCCTCCTGTGGCTAATTTAGCATAGGAATCCCGCGATGTCGCTTACCGGCTCTAAGGAGCTATAAGGAATTCCACAATCCTTTGCGTGACATGACGTATAAGCACAGCCCACTTCACGGTACTTACAGATAAAATGTCCGTGAGAGAAGAGAGCACGCACATAGTAATTATTTTTAAGAAGGCTGTAGGCCTGGACTAGACTCGCATCATCCATGTGCGTTTCGGTCACGTAATGACGTATGAGTTAAAGGCTGTCCGAAATTGACAAAGCAGTCCGAAGTTCCTTTCCTCCCCATGATAGTGTTCTTTCTGCTGATCCCATGAAAGATCAAGGAACAGGAGCTGGGAGCTATATTCGGATGGAGCCTATGAACAATGGAAGTTCATTCTCTTATTTTTATATTCAACTTCCTGTTTTTCTGTCACAATGTAGACTTAGCTTGATTTAGACATTTTTTTGCTACGTGGATGCTTCAGCACGTTCGTGAGAGAAAAAATCAGAACAAGTTGTACCTGACAAGTGACAAAACAACTGATTCAAGACCATACAATCCAAACTCAAACCTAGCTGCGCAGTCCTTTCTAACTTTGGAGTATTTTCTTCTCTCAGTTGCCAATTCTTTTCTTGGAATTGTTTTATTTTAAAGACATAGCCAAACGTTTAGATCAGGTGGATCTCAAAAGTTGAAGACAGACCCGTTGAACTTTTTAAACGTTGCCACATTAAAAAAAAACACGTTTATATTTATCATATAGTCACAGGTTCTACAAAATAGTGGCAAAATCCAGAGATCTTTGAATTTATTCCGACCAGCTTCACTGGCCATACTAAAATAATAAAAAAAAAAATAAAAAAAAATCCCCACAGCTAAATCCCTCCACCAATGCTGTGGTGAAGGTGTTTTGGGTGAAGTGCAGTCTTAATTTTCTGCAAGAAATGGAATTTTGCATGTGAAAAAGCTGGGGCCAGCTCCCTTTTCCACATGTTTGCTGATTCCCCTACATGTGGCACACTTATAAGTATCACTTCTCATTGCTTTCATTCAGCATTTGAGTTCTTCTTGACACTTGTCCATAAAGGGTATATGTTCTTGCACAGTCTCTCAGGTGAGCAGCTATGCCGTGGTAGGCATGCCATGCTCTTTCCATGTTCAGATGTTGGATTGAACAGAGCTCTGTGAGACGTTCACAGCTATGGATTTTGTTTTATAACCCAAACCTCCTTTTAAGCTTCGCTTCTTTTACCTCAACATTGGGAGAGAAAAGCAATTATCAGTACACCACCATACCAATTTGTTTTAGCAGAGCTTTGATTTGTTCCGCAGAACCTCATGATTAGCAGTAGGCCTATTCTGCGCTCTTCATTTACAGAGCATAGTAGATGTTCGAAGAATACAAACAATTACACACTTATCCTTTCCTTATGATTTTTACAATGATAAAGTTTCAAGTTAGTTTAAAGTCGAGTTTGAGCAGAGGGGGACGGGCTCAGATCCTTCCTGTCACTGACTCCTTGGCCTAGATCTGACCAAAGGAGATTTGGAAGGGAGGAAGGAAGGGTGGGAGGGAAATTAAGGAATTCATTGCAGTGTAACCTTTTGTAATAGCAAGGTATTTTTTTTTCTTCATATTGCCCTACTTCAAAACTACAAATTAACAACAACCCCCCCCCCCAAAAAAATAAAATAAAATAAAAATATGCAAAAAACCAGTGAAAATATTTGAATCTTCAAGGCATGTCCCAGAACCATTATATCCCGACATTTTACAGTGAATCTGTTTCTGTTTTTGTAAATTTAGATAATCTAAAACCGAGTGTTTCTTTTCCTCATTCTAAATCTTTCTGCTGGGATTATTGAGTCAGGTTTGTCTGCTGTTTCGCTCACACAGCTCCACGCACAAACTTTACGTGAGACTGAGACAAAGTTTGGTCCCGGTCTGCCCAAAACATTGACTTTGTGGTCCTTAAGCTGCTTTCTAACTAAATTAATGGGATTAGTGTGTTTAAAGTCATTGTCTATTTAGAAGAAATAGTTGCGGAAAAGCTCTGACTTCCTGAATGATGTTTTCATAAGTTACACATGATGTTCTTTTTCATGAGACCATCTGTTTTATGAAGTGTACTAGTCCCTCTGCCACCGCATGCAATATCCAATTAAAATGCTTTTCTGGGGCTTTCAAGCTCCACCAGGGTTACAATTACACAGTTACATTGTGGACAAATACTTTTTGGGTCAGCTGATAACAGTTAGTTATGTGTTTTCCTCACTGAGAGTAGCTTTTCAGCCAATGATAGAACTTTTTCTCTGTAGATAAAGATCCTGTCCCACCAGCTTCAGTTAACATCTTCATAAATTCTGAACTGGATGCTGGCTGGAGGTTCCAGCCAGATTACGATTTGAACAGATGAACATGGCACCTTCAGGTGTCTGGAAACTGTACCTGAGGAAGAGTCAGACATGTGAAAGTCCTCAATTGTCTTTCAGATATCTTGCCGTATTTTTTGTTTTTGATATTTTTCATGATGTCACAAATGGAAGCAGTTTGTTGGAGGTGTTGCCCTACAATAGATCCACATGTGTGCCCCCAGTTAACTCCATCAGAAGCTCACAAAGCCATTATTATAAAACGGTCTTCTCCAACTTTTGTAAAGGCAGAGTAATATTGGCGTATGTTAACGTCTGACTTTGAAGAATGTAACGAAATCTGTCTAAATGAATCTCTGTCTTATTACTCAGGCATTGGCAAACAGAAATAGTTTTGGTGTGATCCAAACTGACCTAGAACAGAAAAAGTTTAAATGAGAAACGGGTAGTACAGAAGGTTAGAGAGTCAGATGGAAGAACGGGCCGCTTTATTAGAAACAGCTTGCCCAAAGGACAGTTCACCAGACACGGTTCGTATTAAAATGTTTTATTAAAGCTCTTCACGTTTAAAAACAATATGACACACATAGCAGTCGCGTTTCAACACACACAGTCTTCCTTCTCCTTTTACATCTTCTTCTTAAACACTTGGTGGCAGACTTTGTCGAGGACTGTGATTTCCTGTAAGACAAGGCACACACCTTCCGACTTAGAGAGGGATGTGATGCAACAGGGCTGGCCATTAGTTACACAAGCAGGCAGAGCTTACATCTGCATGTTTCAAAAAGATTTTATTGTTATTGCCCAGAGATATGAGGCAACTCAGAGTGATGCAACCGAGAACGATCACATCATGTAAGTGTTGACTTTTTTTTTGAATGCTTATTCTGTTAATGAAGAAGCTGAAACTGTGAATTTACACCAGTTTCCAGCATGTCACTCTTTTTTTTTTTAATTCTCACCAGGTGCAGCAGGTCTCCCTCAATCCATTGTTTCCAGCCACGATTTTCTTTCTCCCCCTTTTGAACACAGACCAGCTTGTCCCCATCCCAGGTAACCAGGCTCTGAAGTGTCACAGCACAGATATTAACGCAAGATCCAACACATTCAGTGCAACAATCCGCCCCCCCCCCCCCCTTCATTGACCCCTTGGTTGTCCCACCTTTACGGTCCTGTTGTCCAGGCCCTTCGTGTACTCCTCGAACTCCACCCCCACAGTGAAGTTGACCTCGTAGTTTCTGAAGGTGCTCAGGGTCTTGGTTTCAAACTTGTCCCCATTCTGCACAATCACTTTCGTCTGGGTCAGGTGGACAGCGATCTTTCTGGTGGCAAAGTCGATGTCTACATTTATAGAGAGAGAAGTTTTACAGATGTGGTGAGGAAACAGAGACTCTAACATGTGTTTCTGTAAAGTTGTGAAGACTTTTCTCTTCCTGATTTGGGATGCTGATGACATTCACAGAAAACACATACGTGACCATAAGTCTTCCAGAAACAACCTAGTGTCTGGTCTGAATAGATCTAAATGACATTCGGGCATCTGCCAAAGTGAACCATCCATCCTGATCACTTAGACATTCATATCCCATTTGCCCTAAAGTGGAAATTCCATTTCTTTTCATCACTCTTACAGATGGGGCCCCATATTTGCCCATCTGACTGATAGTTTCTGACCCATTTCCATAAGGATCTCATTTGCGTCGCTGGAGCCGAGGATTACCCCGGATTTCTTGACTGAGCCAGCTGCATGGGAGCTTGTTTTTGTATGAATTGCAGATAGAGTCATCGTGAATAATGAAAGTGTTTCTGGGACTGATCAACGACTGGTCTGCTGATTCCAGAAGGAGGAGACGGCCTCAGTCGCCTGATCCGTGCTTGGGATCTGTCTCTTATTTCGGCGGAATGGGAAGGATGAAAATGCAGAAGGGACTGAATCAATATTTATTTGGTGCGGCAACAGACAGCAACTGCTTATAGAGCCCAGGATAACTTCGCCTGACAGCAGCTCAGTGAGGAAATGAAGCAGAGGCACATCACTCCTCTTTTTTCCTCTCCTTCTCATACTGACTTTGTTGTTGTCTCTGTGACGCTGATGTTACGTTTTCTACTTAGACTTTCCCTTCTTCCCGAGTCATTTGCTGTAACAGTCTGATCTGAGCAAGACTCCATGCAGTCTTATTCTCTTCCCTATCTGTTCCGTTTCTTTGTTCATGTAAATATGTTGCATCAAGATGGATGGAACTTACCGAGAGCCTTCATGACATCCTCGAAGTTTTCATTGCTCACCATCTCCCAGCGTCCATTGTAATCTGCCGGCATTTTGTCAGCAGCGTGTAAGAGGAGATAGCAGCCTGCCTGAAGGTTCCCTTTTCCAACAGAGGGAAAGCGTTCGATGGCCCCACCCTTTATATACACTTTGTTTCTGTGTGTGCGTCTAAGTGTGTATGATTGTGTGAGCCTGTGTGGACCAGAGGACACGGTCCGCCTGGTAATTGCTTCACACTGGAAGTGTGTGTAAGTGGCATAAAGTTCAGGCTTCCTTTGCTACATTGTGACCACTATAAAACCACAGCACACTATTTCTGTGACAAGACTTTATAAGATGAGCATTGGTTTATAGGCAACCTGTCTCTCTGAACTGTAAAAATGCTAACACAATTTAGCTATTAAAATCACACACCAGCTAGAATCTTTACTTGAATCTAATAGAGTATTTCTAGTATGATGACAGGAAGGCCTTCCAGACTTGAAAACTTTGCGTTTACTGCAAAAGATGAATTGGGAAAAATACCATGTATAGCTATGAAAAGTTCGCTTCACAATGCAAGCTCATCTGCATGGGCATTGTACATTTTTGTGTCATTCCTTTTCCATTTAAATGTTCCTTCCATGCAGTTGTTGTGCAATTACACACTGTTTTAAGGTTATTTAATGTTTAATAAATAACTCTCTGTCTGTTAGGTATTGCCCGGTGAATATCTGCTCTAGAACTGATATCAAGACAATTGTTGAAAGGGATGATTCGAGCACTGGCATTCTTTTAACAGCGAACGCTGCACTACTTCTCTTCAAGTTCAAGAATTTATTAACAGAAATAAAATGAACATCCAGAGAACATCACTATATAATGCTGTTTATCTGAATTAACACTATATTTCAGTCAACAAATGCTCTCTACGTGGCTAGTGAAACTTAATTAAAACTACTAAGCAAAATGAAGATAAAAGAAACTAAGCTATGGAACTACATACATGCAAAAACAAAACAAACGACAAAACCAAAGTTGTTGATCGTAATCAGAATAATTCATTGAATCCTGCTTCACTGCAGATCTGAGTTAAAGAACCAAAGTTCATCTTAAAGAACATGGAATTAGTTTAAATTAGCTTAACTAATTCAGAACACCATTTGGTATGTGTTTCAACTCATTCACAATGCAAACCCTGAGTTAAACAAAACATTATTAAAAAAAAATAACATTTTAAAGAAAGATTTTCTCAGTAAAAATCATTGACTTTAGTGACGCTTGATTTTATTAATGCGATTATACCTCCGGGAGGCTAGGGGTCGCTGTAGTGATTGGTCGCTAAAATCGGTTGATCCTAAAGTTAAACAAAACACCTTTAAATTGACATTAATATTCCATATTAATGCTGTGATAATTAGGGATGGGAATCAAAAACCGGTTCCTGTTCAGAACCGGTTCCGTGTGTTCCAATTCCATGGCACCGTTTGACAGCTCGCTTAGAGATTCTCTTATCGATTCCAGGCAGCACCAGAGCCGGGCAGCACGACTTCTGTCACGTTTTTTACGCAAGTTACGCACACGGCATACAGTAAGCAGGTACGTGACCAGACGTAAGTCTAGAAAAGCAAAACAAAACAAATGGCCCCCCATCGGGTAAAGCGATCGAAAGTCTGGTCAACAATGTCAGTGGATCATTAGCTGTACCTAAAACTAATACGTTTGTGGTGATTTAATGAATTTGGCGTGAATCAATAAGAAAATAAAACCATAAATTGTTGTCTCGATCATAGACATAATATAAGAGTAGACCCCGCATCGATCGCTTTCGCCTAGGGGGGTTATGAGATTTGGGGGCGCCATCTTGGGGTGGTCGAAGGCTCAGCTCAGTGTAATGTGTTGACCAGGCGCAGAATAAATTTTATTCAATTATAACTCGCTGAATATTGAACTAATTTTCAATTTTTATTTGCTGAAAACTTTAAAACTTCATGAATACTTTAAATCAGCATATTCCTGTATGCTGATTTACACAAACACCTGATAAAAAGGACAGCGACCAGAATCATGAGCATCGCTGCTCCTGTGAGGAAGAGAACTTCATCTACAGAGTGGTAGATATACCAGGGCATTGCATAGGACTGAGCTTTCAGATGAGCCGCACCTTCTTGCCTCATTACAAACTCTATCCAGAAGAGGGCTTTGTCTATAGGCTTCATTGGCTGGTCTCTGTGCCGTCTGGAAAGTCTCTGAACGTTCATTCTGCAGGACGACTCATTCAGGACTTCTTGTATAGCGTTCAGGAAGTTGGCATCTTTATCCACTGTAGTCAGGGTAAGAATCTTGGCTCCCCCTTTGTCTAGGCACCACCCTAGTCTACTGCTCCACATGTGTTGTGCAGCCCCTCCAGGCAACATTAAAGAGGGTGGCCAACCAAAGCAGACTGACACAATCCAGAACCTTCAGCACCTCTGGCTGAGGAGTTCTCTACTACTTCACAAACCTCAACCATAGAGACGGACTTAACTTTCTCTGAGTCCTCAGAGTCTGTTTCTTCATTGAAGGTCATGGTGACCGGTTATAGGAGATCCTCAAAGTGTTTCCACCATGCATGTCTAACATAGACACCCCACAACATTCTGTATATAAGCTCAAATTCAGCTCAGCTTCTGATCAGAGCATTCTCTACTAACTGACTCCAGTAATGCCCAAAAGAACATTAAAGCCCTGCAGGAGACCAGACGGCACCGTTTTCAGGACAACACCAGAGACTTCTAGAAGGCTGGGAAACGCGAAGGGCTGTTTGCAGCAACATGAGAGATCCCAGCCAGAACTGATCGTCTTGGAACCCAATGCTGACACTCAGAGGTGACACTCTCAGACTTGGGGACTCCTACAATGAGGCACTTGTAAATATTCCCCACCCTGGTTGATGCTGCCTTCAATGGGTAACTCCACAGCAGGAGAGAGATCTGAGAAGGTGACAGGTGACCAGAAACAATGGCTGCAGTAATGTCAACTCATCAAATGTTATAAATATGTATTTGAAAAAAATGCATTCATTCAGAGCCTTTATTGTAATGTTGTAGGTGGCATTGTGAACACAATAATAAATGGTGCAGACGTTTTTGAATAAAAATGTTCGCTCTTTTGAGAAAAAGGATGGTTTATGCTGCTTTAGCTATTCAGCTACTTAATCATAATCTCAACTTTTTTCCGTCTGTACAAGTAATAATAATAATAATAATAATAATAATAATAATAATAATAATAATAATAATAATAATAATAATAATGCCTTTTATTTATCGGCGCCTTTCTCAACACTCAAGGTCACCTTGCAAAATCAACAATAAAACTCTCAATCCAATAAACATTGAATCAACAAAGAACAGGAATAAAATAAAAAAAGAACAGAAGAAAGGATGGGATCCTTACAATTAAATTAAATTTAAAAATCATAAAGAGTATGCCTGTCTAAAAAGATATGTTTTTAAGTGAGTTTTAAAAGTAGTTATGGACGTGGAGTGTTGCATGTAGTGGGGCAGAGAGTTCCAAACATTTGGGGCTGAATGACTGAAAGCTCTACACCCCATGGTACGGTGGCCTTGAAGTGCAAAAAGCGCTACAACATTTGCACTTCAGGGCCACCATACCATGGTAACCAGACGAGCATGTGGAAGGAGGAGCTGAATGGAAGAAGAGGACCTGAGAGAGCGAGTGGGAGCTTGTTGAGATACTTGGGGGCAAGATTATTGATAGCTTTAAATGTAAGGTCTCTATTAAACAACAATGAATGGTTGATATGCTGCTGTCTGAACAGCGGCATGAACAGGGATCACATGACGTCTTTTCTTAAATCACTGCACTGCCTCCCTGTTTGTAAAAGGACCGAATCGGAGATCTTGTTGATGGTCTATAAAGCACTGAATGGTCTTGGACCTAAACAGATTTCTGAGTTGTGCTACGGGGTGTAGGTTTTTCTGTGGTACTTCTCTGGCCTTACTCCAGCCAGAGTTAAACACAAGACAGGGAGGGTACGTGGTGGGCGTTGGCTCAGAAGAGCTCATCCGCCTTATGTCAGGTCTTGTTTTTATTCCTGCAAGGTGTCATGTCCCCCTTCACACCAGCAAAGAAGCGGGTGGGGGTCTCAGTTTAGATGCCGATCTGCTGTTATTGTTTCAGGTAAAGCTGGTTTGCATGGTGCCAGTAGTAGGAAAAAAAAAAACACTTGCAAATGTGGTAAATGTTTGCCACTAAAACACTTCAGCTGTTCTTTGTGTTTGTCTCTAAATTACATCCCTCGTTTTAATTTCACCAAATATTTCAACACAGATGAGTTTCTGGATATGTCTTCTCTCAAGATTGCAGACCTGTCAGCAGACCTTCTGTCTCTGCAGCTTGTGTGTAGTTCACAATATACACTTTTGTGCAAAAGTTTCCAACCAGACATATTGCTGTTAGATGTGTTGCTTGTATTCATGAAATGTTAATTCATTAATTAATTCATTTTGATTTTTTTAGCTTGTTCGGCAGCCTATCTCTGAACTGAATTATTTAGGTAAAAAACAGGAAGCAGATGATCAACTCAGGTCATGGACCAGGTTTCTGCTCAATTCCTTCCCATATTTCTAGGTCCACATTCATATCCAGAAATATTAATAGTAT
The DNA here is from genome assembly GCF_011125445.2 of Fundulus heteroclitus. Taxonomy (NCBI): domain Eukaryota; kingdom Metazoa; phylum Chordata; class Actinopteri; order Cyprinodontiformes; family Fundulidae; genus Fundulus; species Fundulus heteroclitus. The sequence continues at coordinate 5,407,693 of NC_046378.1, read as the reverse complement.
GAAATATGGCGGGACTTTTTGCAAAAGTTTAACAAAAATGTTTCAGAGCCAAGAGCTGGATGAAATCCCTCTGGATTTTTCTGGGCTTGGGACCGGCCCAAAATAGGACACAGCACACTGTGTCACCTTTTGGGGCTGCATTACCATAATAAAGGGGGCTGATATTTTAGAATAAACATTTTCTGTGCATTTTACTTTTCTCTTGTTGAGAGAAAAATGAAAAGGATGCTTCATATTGCTGTAGCACACCTGTGTTCAGCTAAACCGACCAAGACAGCTGTTTCCTTCAACTAGTCTGACAACAGAATAGAAATGGTTTTCCTGTCTTTTGTTGTCGGTGTTATCGCAATTCTGTTATCATGCCTATCCACACTTAATTGTATTTAGTTATTTTTTGTCATTTGTGCTAGTTAGTGATTTCTTTTTTTGCTGTTCTTTATCCCCCCGTTTCAAGGCAAAGACTTTGTTTTGTCTTCTACTTTCACTCCTGCCCTTTGATTTTAATTTTTTTTAAGGTTTCTTTTTCCTGTCCCCTGTGTTGTCTTATTTCTTCTTCCACATTAGTTTTAGTTTTCTCATGCTTTAGTTTATTTTGCTTTTGTTTTGTTTTTTCTCCTTTTCTTCTCACGATGTGCACAAGCATGCACAGATGTCCATGGATGGAAGTATATAAGCATAGGTGCAAAGAAACATGTCTATCCTTACAAATATGTGTATCAAGAAAAGGGTTGGGGGGAGGGTGAAACTTAATAGACGTACGAAGTATAACTGGCCATGTTATGTGTTGTTATAAGAAAATTCAATAACAACAATGTTAAAAATTTTTTTTTTGCTTTTATTGCTGTGATTTTTTTTACTTTTATATTTTGGCCAACAGGCAGGTAATACCACCGACAAGTTGGCAGTCCATCATGTAGCAACACAGAGACACACATACAAACCTATGGGCAATTTAAAGAGACCAATTAACCTAACAACTTGTTATTGGACTGGGGGGGTGGCGGAGCACCCAGAGAGAACCCTGCATGCACGGGGAGAACATGCAAACTCCATGCAGGAAGAGCCCAGGCCAGTTTTTGAGCCTGGAACCTTCTTCCTGCAAGGCAGCAGTGCTAACCACTGTGCCAGCGTGCAGCAAGTACATTTACTTTCAAAACAATTATTGGTTTACCTTTTTTAGTTGGATTTCTCTGTGTATTTGTATGGTAATTCCTATTTTTTTTTTTTTTTTTTTTTTTAGAGAGAAGGTTTTTTTAATGATTATAGCTTATTTAAATGTTTTGCTTTATTTTGGTTTTCAGTTTTTGTTTTCTTTATCAAGTTCTGTAGTTTTGGGCTTGCTCAAGCCTAAAAGGGCCTCTCTAAGGTGGAAGTCTTCTTGGCATGGAAGCCTGTATTACGGTAGTGGCCTGGGTTTGGGTAGTGGCCTGGGTTTACATGTAGCCCCGTGTTTTGGTATCGGCCAGGGTTTGGGTAACATCGCGGGTTTGCATATAGGCCCTGGGTTGGATACGGGCTCTGGTTTGCGTAGAGGCCTGGGTTTGAGCGAAAACCTGCATTTGTGTGGAGATGTGGCCTTCCCTGGGGGGCTCTGTGAGGAGGACCTCTTCTGTTTGCATTCAAGTCTGCATCTGGGTGGTGGCCTGTATTTGACTGAAGGCCTGGGTTTGCTTGGACGCCTCTGTTACCGTACCGTCTTATGTAGTGGCAGGAGACACTAATATTACGGATGGGTGTGTTTGCACGGCGGCCTGTGTGCGCGGACTCCTGTGTTTGTGTGGAGTCTTCTGATGGCGTGGAAGCCTCGGATGTAACGGAGACCTCTGGTGAAGTTGAGATCCGCGATGGTGTGGAGACCTCAGCTTGTTTAAAGGAGTTTTCTTTGTGGTCGTTTTCTTTTAAAGCAAGGTTCAGCTCCAATGTCAGATTCACAATGTGACTCTGCATAGATGTGAGCTTTTGCTCCTGTTGCTGGAATTTGGTTTCAAGTTTACTGTAAGTCTTGAGCTTGTCCTCACATTTCAGTCTGAGCTGGCGTTCTTCTACCAAAGCTTCTGCCAGTTTTCCACTCTTGAAGTTATGGCTTTCAGCTTGCCTCCTCAAGAAATTGAGCTCATTAAGAATGTCCACATTGTCCGTTACTTTGGGAACATTTTTAAATTGTGATGTAGCCTCAATGTCTGGCGCAACAGATGTTTCCTGCTCCTCCTCTTTCTGTTCAGGTGTGACTTTCCTGTCACGTTCATTTTCTAATGCTTCTTCCAGTTCTCTGATCTTTTCCAGGTAGGAGGTGCATTCAACCTGAATTGTGATTCTTTGTTCTCTCTCCTCATGAAGGTAACAGGATTTCATTTGCAGCTGCTTTTCAAGGCTGTCCACCTGCTGCATGAGATTGTTGATACGTTTGGTTGCCTGCTCCATGAAAAATGAATGATGGTTCCTCTTAAAAGCTGAGGCATTGCGGGTCACTCTCTTCCTCCTGGGGGAGGTCTGTGTCCACTCCCTGCTTGAAGGACCTGTTACCTGCTGGGTTTCCACTGATGGGGGAATGTCAAATTCAGCAGAAGGAGATGTTGCCAGATGGATTTCCACTGAGGAGGGAATGTCAAATTCAGCAGACAGAGATGGATCCTGCAGGATTTCCACTGATGGGGGAATGTCAAATTCAGCAGACAGAGATGTTACTTGCAGGGTTTCCACTGAGGGGGGAATCTCCAATTCAGCAGAAGGAGATGTTGCCAGATGGATTTCCACTGAGGAGGGAATGTCAAATTCAGCAGACAGAGATGTTACCTGCTGGGTTTCCACTGAGGAGGGAATGTCAAATTCAGCAGACAGAGATGTTACTTGCAGGGTTTCCACTGAGGGGGGAATCTCCAATTCAGCAGAAGGAGATGTTGCCAGATGGATTTCCACTGAGGAGGGAATGTCAAATTCAGCAGACAGAGATGTTACCTGCTGGGTTTCCACTGAGGAGGGAATGTCAAATTCAGCAGACAGAGATGGATCCTGCAGGATTTCCACTGATGGGGGAATGTCAAATTCAGCAGACAGAGATGTTACCTGCTGGGTTTCCACTGAGGGGGGAATCTCAAATTCAGCAGAAGGAGATGTTACCTGCTGGGTTTCCACTGAGGGGGAAATCTCAAAACCCGTAGATTGAGTAATTTCCCCCTGAATGTCAGAATCAGATGTTCTCTCTTCTGGCTCAGTTAGATGGAGCTCACTGGTGTCATTGTCATCCATGGGGAAAATAATGGCATCATAGTCGACTTGGATGTTGAGGTCAACCATGTCTGCCCATGAAAGTTTTAATGCAAAGGCTTCCTTTTCACTGATAGTCCTCTTTTGCTCCATGTCTAACTTCTCTGTTCTCACTTTTCTAAAAGGTTTCTGACAGCTGAGATCGATGTCTCTGTGATTTCAGGTGAAATCGAACGAGCTCTCTCAAAAGCGGTCTGTCTCAATAGAAGGCGGGAACAGTTGTGACTGATACCAGTTTGAACATTCCTTTGATGCATCAGAGTGATGTCATCACGTATGACATCACTCTGATGCATCAGAGTGATGTCATCACATATGACATCATAGTAACTTTGATGCTGAACATTCCGATTCTACCATAGACATAATATAAGAGTAGACCCCGCATCGACAGCTTTCGCCTATGAGCGCTGACGAGATTTGGGGGCACCATCTTGGGGTGGTCGACAGCTCAGCTCAGTGTAATGTGTTGACCAGGTGCAGAATAAATTTTTATTATTAATAACTCGTTGAATATTGAACAATTTTTTAAATATGTTTTTTTTGCTGAAAACTTTAAACTATAGTTATGATAACACATGGTACAGTGCATTTTAATAATCTTAGTGGGGTTAAAAGTAATAGAATATTCTGACAGGATGTATGTATGTTACAAATTATATATATATATATATAATATATATATATATATATATATATATATATATTATATATATATATATATATATATATATATATATATATATATAATATATATATATATATTCATATATATAGTCTATATATATATATATATATGAATATATATATATAGTCTATATATATAGACTTCACCATTGAAATTCACGAGAGCTATTGTTGAAGCAACAATGCCCACGTGCATGGCCGTTGGATGTTCCAGTACATCGGTTAAGAGTGAAAAAAACATTTTTTCTCATCCTGACAGGAGCAGAGATTAAACATAGAGCAGCTCTGCCCGTATCTTCTGCAGTTTATGGTTGCAATAACTGATGATAATGGCTGAAAGTACATTAGGTGGTGTGGATCACCATTTTGAGCAGAGATTGGTTCTAAGGATGAGTTTTATACTCATTCTCTAACATTGCAGAACCCAACCCATGAACCGTACTTTAATGTTTATTTGTTGTCTTTTTATGTCTCTAAAATGTTAAATTAGTATTTCTTTAAATCAGGGCTTCGTTCAAGGAACGAAACTGCTTGTGGGTCTTTCGAGCCCCATGATGGATCATGGCTGGCTAGTCTCCCCAGTCACCCTCTCCTCCAGAGTCCCAGTCAAGAAGTGTGTGAAAGAAAGAGGTGTAGTCTGGCTCTATAGCAGGGCATTCCTCCTGTTAAGCCGGGCGTACACTGTACGAGTTTTTCAGTCGTGGTACTTATATACATCTCAAACTGTGCGAGGGAACCGCGGGGTTTAAAAGTTCACCGCTCACGATCTGTGCGGCGCGACGCTCGGACGAGACCGGACTGCTCACACTGTACGTCGTGTCCCCTCTGGGACCGCTCACTGTGGTGGCAGAGGCAGGCGAGCGACGGTAGGTGACAGGGACCCAGAGCAGGGGTTCGAGCCCAGCTCTGGCGAAGCCCGCAGGAGGCACCGGGCGTCAGGGGAACGGAGGGGAGAGAGGAGGGACGAGACGCACCGGCGGCCGCGCGGCACGGCAGGTCGCCCGGCCCGCCCCCCCAACAAGCGGAGGAGTGCCGAAACAGGCAGCAAGCGCGTTGCGGACCGCGGAGGAGTGCCGAAACAGGCGGCCAGCGCGTTGCGGACCGCGGAGGAGTGCCGAAACAGGCGGCCAGCGCGTTGCGGACCGCGGAGGAGTGCCGAAACAGGCGGCCAGCGCGTTGCGGACCGCGGAGGAGTGCCGAAACAGGCGGCCAGCGCGTTGCGCGGACCGGACGGCTCGCCCTCCCCAACACCGGCCGGAGGTTGCTTCAGGGACGCCCGCTTCCCTCCCTCCGCTGGCGGGGACGGAGAGGAGGGGAGGGTGCCCCCTCGTAGCTCTGCTTGAACAGCAGGATGCGCTCACAAAAACCTCACGACAGCCGACTGAATTTCAAACATGTTTGATTTTCACCGATCGTCCGATTCCTGATCTGGAGGTAGTCGTGAGAAGCCAGTCCCCCCTCCTCCCCCCCTCTACGATCAAGCTGAAATTCGGCCGATTCAAAAAATGCTCGCACGACTGAAGAATCGGCCCGAAAAGGGGAAAAACTCGTACAGTGTACGCCCGGCTTTAGAGGCTGTCTCTGCGTGGATGTGTAAAATTCCTTTGCTCACAACCCACCCTGACTTCCCCTCATGGCTCGATGGCACAACACTGTTTCTTGTATTCTTTTATAGTTGGTCTCTAGAAACGCTGCTGTTTAACAACGGCAAGCTTCTGCTGAAATCTGATGAGGAATTTTGTTGGGGAATAGAAAATATTCCCTGGGGCATTGAAATGAGTCATGATGACCAGTAGAGTTTTTTGGGTTTTACTATCAATGAACATATCACCTTAGAAAAACAACTGCCATTCGGAACAAGAATAACATTTTCTATCCAGCTTTAGCTTTAGCTCAGCCACAGTGCTAATGCTAAACTTGCTAACCCTTGCTGAGCGTCTTTGCTGCTGCTGTTTTGGAAATAGTTTACAGGTCACCCTGTAAGAACAGATTGGGTAATAATTCAGTAATGTTTCCTGCTTTAATCAAGAAGGTTCTTATTTTTGTTTTAACATGAAAGACAAACCGCACAACTGTATGAAGGAAATGGTGAAGGTCCTTTGCTCAGAATCAGCTTTATTGCCCACGCACAATCAGTGAATAAGACTTTGATTCCAAGCACTCAGTGTACAGAGATTAGGTATAAATGTGTAAACCTTAAAGGAAATAAAAAATAGCAATGATAGGAGCATTATGTACACCTGTGTATGTTTTTTTCTGCTGCCAAGGAGGACCCAGCAGAGATTTCTGCTGTGATACAAGGGATAGAGCTCTGATAGAGCATCAGAACACATAAGTTGACAATATTACCTTGTGTTTAAATTTTAAGTTGGTATGAAGCAATAGTTAAACCTAAACAATTAATTTGATTAAATACATTCATCGATGTAATTTTATTTAAAAATATTTTAATTTGAATTTAATAGATTTTATGGATAAAGAACATTTTAAAAATTGGTTTAGATTTAACACATTTATTAAGGATCTTTTTAGCTGTTATTTTGTATGTTATTTCTCCTAAAATACATATTGAAATTATTGGATTAATTCTGACAGTTTGTTTTGTTAGTGTTACACATTTGGTCGATGTCCTCTTGGAACCTCCTGCAGTTTTTTTTTTCCAGCTCCATCTTCCGCCCAGCAAACCGGCGCCTGCTTTTACTCGGACTAATGTGCTGAAATGGATGGAGGAGGCAGAGGGGAGGGTCTAAGACAGATGTCCACCAACAGGCAGGAGCTTGTCTCTTGAGTCCATTTTAAGCCACTTGTAGTTTTGGATTGCCTTCTCTGTGTTTTTTTTTCACAGAAAGTTTCTTTCTGGAAAGAAAGCATATTCCATTCACTTAGATGAAAGTTCAAGTTCGTGTTTGCGCAACTGTTTCATTTCAAGATAAGATGCATGTGCTTCGGTCTGCTGGAGCTTCTTTATCAGACATGGTGTGTGAGTCTGCCTTGATAAAGTATTTATGATACTGTTGTTGAGTGTTAAATCTCTGCGCTGCAGAGCTCTGGTCGCTAAAAAGCTCTTGGTTTTTATCGAGGCGACAGACTTCAGTTTGTAAGTCCATTAATGAGAATTCACTCCAATTGTAATCTAAAATCTCATCTCTTTCTGCACTTTCTCGGGAGATTTAACACATAGAATTACATAGAGAAATGTTGGATATCTAGTTCTGGCCCATGTTCTTAATGGGGGAAAGAAATCTGCCTAAGTGAAATGGTTTTACAGCAGCTATGCGATAATGCTCTATCTGAAGATAAATTGATCCTGGGAGGATGGCTTGTATGTGGAGGGTTAAAGGTGAAATAGCATGTGCGGTTTATCAGAACCGATAAGATTATTAGAAGTGTAGAAACGTCTCACCTCAATTCACACTTCAAGGATCAAAATGAACCGTCTGGCCGCATTTCAAACACTAATTTCACATCGTTTTAAACTAATTATGTGTTTTCTTTGAATTCTGATTACCTGTTCCTCTGTACTTCTATACAGATAAGTTTGGATCAATATTGTGGTGCATGTGATTTATCCTCTGTAGTTGAACTTTCATAAATACAAGCCAGGAAATACACTGGAAAAGTAGACCCCCCCGATGAATTGTAGCTTCAAATTTCATGGATTGGTTATGCTCCCATTTTTGCTTGAATTTTGCTTGATTTCTCATGCCAGGTTAATGTTTCCTATCTCATGGGCTACAGAATTCCTGCCATCCAAAAGATGCATTAAATCAAAGTTTAACAATGATTTTTATGTCTGTGAATGTACCAACCGTTTAATGTCCTACTAACAAGCCAAAATTCTGTCTCTCACATATAAGTTATTTATCCTATTGGAAAGATCAATAAATTTTAGACATTATGATCCTCAATCACAAACTATATAAAGCCCCCTGTCCAGAGAATAAATTCTTCCATTCCAACCGTTTTCATCACCACAAGACCAAAGACCTGTCAAAGGATGTCAGGGAAGATGGTAAATTCTGCACAAGGCTGGAATAGGCTAAAGGTCAACTAGTCAAAACCTTGGTGAAAAGGTAACAACCACTCATACAGTTATTTTGAAAATGAGTAAGTATAAAATGTCCATCAGTAGCTGTCAGTTCCACTCCAAAATGTTGTTCATGGTTTGAGGACTATGGAAGAAACACATTAGGTTCACAGAGCATTCATGGACCAAGTCTCAAGGCCTGAATCAAAAGGCAAATCAAACATGGTAAAATCTGGTCACCACTACAAGAAATATCATAAATGCTGTGTTTTGCTAAAATTAGTTGAATGAAATGCTTATTAAAATGAGCAAGAAGTAAGACATTTACTATAGAAATAACCTTAGACTTAGAGACTTAGACTTAGACAGCTTTATTTGTCATTTTGTATGCACAGAATGCGTACAGAACCTAAATCATTCTCATTTGTCACCGGGGAAGGAAGTAACATTCCCTATAAACAACCGGTCCTCTCTATCAACCAAGTCTTAGTCAAGTTTTTCTCCTTTTAAAATTAGAGATACGGAGCGGAACGACTCCGGTGGTGTGTTAAACCCGGATTCACTTCAGGGTTCCTGAGCTGGTCATATTAGAGTTTGCAGGGTTCCCAAAACAAAGTGCAGCATTTGGTACTTTATTTTGGCAAGAGCAGAAGCATGCAAACATGGAATCAAGTAAGAGAAGCAGACTAGAAATAGAACAGAATAAAACCTAATAGACCTATCCTGTGGGAGTAAAAAGTGGGTGGGGTTTCACAGCAGCAACGAACCGTTGAGGAAACGGCTACTGTCCGTGGAAAGCTGTGTGTATGTGTTGTTCCAATTTCAACCACTAGGTGTCATTATCACTTTTTTCTCCTTTTACTCAATCACACGACCAACAGCAGTTATAGTGCTATTTAAAAGTATTTGCCCCCTTACAGCTTTCTCCTGTGTTGGCATTTATTTGGCCACACTGTTATCTATGATCCTATAATTTCTTTGGCAGACCAAGCTGTTTACACTGGGGAGTTGGAAGTGTAATCCTCCCCCTGTGTTCAGTGTGCTTCCAACTCCCCACCATGTACCGCTTGGACCTCAAAAACATTCAAAGGAGATCAGCAGTTTCATCAGGATTCAGGTGACCAAGTACTCCACTCACACCAAGGAATAGCCTCTAACGACCCAGGACAATGATGGGAGGGTCATTGATTTGCATCTAACTTGGAATGCGCCGAGGAGGCTGGACCTCCACATGCTTTAAAACAGCAGCGCGCCAACTGCAGGTTTCTCCAATGCGAGCCACCAAAACTGATAAAGCCTCCTGGATAGGTGTCAAAACATTTTCAAAAAACGGAGTGTAAGTTTGGTTGCCTCCGATCTACAGCTGATTGCCATGATAAACGAGAATTTGCACAAGCACATATAAATGGAATCATCGTTTGAAACTTGCTTTGTGCATTTATTCTGGTTGACTTTTTTCAGATGTTGTAATGTGTTGATTTCATCATTGGAAATGGGGGGGGGGGAAGAAAAAGGAATGACTGAACTAAATTTGTTTCTCTCTAATTTGTGTAATCAATTAATCATCTAAAGTGCGGCTGTTGCGTGCCAAAAGAACAGCCTGTGCGCAACATTTGGTTCAGTCGCATGACGTGATCTTTAGTAGCCCCACTTCCTCAGGTTCATGTAGAACAAACATAAAAAAAACCCAAAAAAACAACAAAAAACACCATTCCTAACCTTCCAAATAATGTGTCACAAATGACCTCTTGTATCCACCTATATCCAGCACTTTCATTGACTTACATTTTTTTCCCCAACTTGTGTTTTTCTGTGTGGTTTCTGCAGGTCTGAGCTGCAGGTGAAGCACCCTGAGAAAAAAAAACACAACACATCGACGACAGGACGTGGGTTGTTGGTGAAGTTTGTGTGGTTTGATCACCTTCAGCTGATATGAAACCACACATCCTGAAAAAAAACAACAAGAAAATACATTTTCACTCAAGCACACATTATATATACTCATAAGTTTTTCTTATAAGTCCATCCATTCCAGTGAAGCATCGATGTCTTTAGGTTTTTAAAGCTTCTCCACATTTCTGCGTGCAGCCACACAGGGGCAATGTTGCTGCATATGAGTGGAGGGTTCAGCTCTTATCCAGCCACAGTATGACATGGGGGCAAAAAAAGAGCCATCCAGGTCATAATGTGGTCAAAGTTTTGAGACTGAAAAGAGCCACCTGGCAAAGAGAAATGTTGACTGAGTGGGGTAAGCTTTTCGGATAAATAAGCAGTGACTGGTTTATAGCAAAAGAAAGGAAGAGGAAGAGGTGTGGATTGTATCATTTGTATCAGGGATCTGCAAATAAAATGTTTAGTGAGAATGACGCACTTGCTTCTTGTGCACGTGAACAAATGATCGTGCATTAGAGTGTTTCCATTACTGCGTCTTAACTCACCCCAAATGCAGTTTTGCCATATGACCCTAAAGGCCCACATGCTCACATGCATAGATATTTCTTGTTTAGAGAGCTCGCGTGTGCCTGTGTGCTCTGAATGCGTCTGAGCTGTAATCTCCACCTGCCTGCATGCATATGCAATGTGTTTAAGCAACGTTCGTGCCGATTCACATCTTATAGCAGTTGACGGGCTTTGATCTAATCGTATAATTCTGTTTCTTTTGACACTTGGTTCCTCTTCCCTACCTCTGAGAGCTGAGTTTCCCATCCCTCTATCGCAGCCTAATCTTATAACAGTAAGACCTTGAGCATTGTGCTTGCATGCTGTGTCACTCGATGCAATTTCAATATCCTGCGTGATTCAATTGAATTTGCTTCATTAACTTGACATTTAAAGCAGCGCGTTTGCTCCGTCTTTACATCCCCCTCGCAGCTCCAGCGGTGGCTCTCTCTTCTCACCCGACTCGTTCTCCTCCCCGTTGTTTTAGGAACATCAAAGGTGAGATTAATCACAATCCTCAGAGGAGACAAACGACTGAGAGAAGGCTGCTCTTGCTTATGAAACCCCATATTGTGGATTTCAGCAGAGAGTAGATGTGTTTGTGATATATTTTCAGCCCACCCATGGATGCTAATAGAGCTGCGTCTTGCTGTGTGCTTTGATGCCCCAGTGAGTATTGAAAGAGCTCAAATGTCCCCAGACAATTGAATTATTCTGGCTTTAATTGTATAAAAAAAGAGACAAACACATTAAGGAAGATTACACGTATCAAAACAAGATACGGTGCCATGGAAAAGTTTTTGCACCCACTGAACTCTATCACATTTTGTGACATTATGACCACAGCCTTTCAGGCATTTCTTTGGGAGGTTATGTGACAGGCCGAGGAAGGAAAATGATGCATGGGTTTCTAAAATCATTTATCCCCCAGAATCTAAAAAAAAAAAAAAATGTCTGACATGCATTAGTATTTCACCCCCTTTTCTCATTTCCAATAAATGTTACCTAGGCAGTAAACAGAGTCGCTCTGGGTGTAATTTATTTTCAGCGTAAATGCAGCTGTTCTGTGGAGACCGCAGAGGTTTGCTGGAGGACAATAGTGAATGCACAGCACCACAACGATTAGGGAGCACAGCAGACAGCTCAGCAAGAAAGTAGTGAAAAAGTTTCAAGCAGGTTTAGGGTGTGAAACAAGATCCCAAGCTTTGAACGTCTAACAGAGACCCTGTTAATTCATCATCTGAAGACAGAAAGCACATTGGCTGGGCAGGAAGAGCTTAAACCTCTGAGGCACTCAAAAGGTGCATGGTAACTTTGGGAGAGCTGCAGAGATCCACAGCTCAGGTAGTCAAATCTCTTAACAGGACAACTGTTAGTAGCAAACTCCTCAAACATTTAGGCAGCAAACATGTGGAAAGAGGTGACCTGGTCAACTGTGAAACTGCGGTGGCAGCATGCTTTTTCTGTCTTTTCTTTTTAGCAGGAACAGAGAAGCTATTCAGATTTGATAGGAAGATGGATGGAATGAAATCTGAATAAAATAGAACAAACACGTCAAAGCATATTCAATGTGTTAGAATGGCCTAGTCAAAGTTCAGACCAAGAACCAGCTGAAAGTTTGTGTCAAGAAAGGACACTTTCTGTCCAGTTGCAGAAGAATCCAGTCTGTACACGTGCAAAGCTTATCAAGACTGATCCCAACAGACAAGCCCTTTCTACTGCAGCAAAAGGTGGCTCTACAAGGTAACGAGCAGAATTTAAATGTAAGAAAATTAAAATGTCGGAAACCATGTATCATTTTCCTCCCACTCCATGTGCTACTTTACTTTGGTCTACTAACAACCCCAATAAAAAGCATCATAAATTGTGAAACACGTCAAGGGGTTAAATAGTTGTGCAACTCTCTGTGATGATAACAACAGGCATATGTCAAACATAACCACATTTTTATTTAGGAGCTGCATTTACTTTGTGAAGCCCAAATATAGTACTGGAGATCTTGCAATGACTCATAAGCAGCTAAAAGATCCTAATCTGCTGTTTCACTACGGATGTAACGGGTTTTTCAACCCGGGTAAAATACTTGCTCAGCGCAATCATTTTTTATCAGAAATCTGCAAAACATAAAGAACAGAACACCTACTCCTTTATCACCCGAGTATAGACTAATACTGGAATATATGTAGAACATTGCTGTGTCTGCATGTAAAATGAGGAAATACAGCCAAAAACATCACAGAATGATCAACTAAAAGCTTTTATCCAGGAGTCTAATGACTGTGGACCCAGCCAAGTTCCCCCACAATTTTCAGGGAATGCAAAGAGTTAGTGGAAAAAAATCCAAATGGACATTTTTATGCTAAAAAATTACATAGCAGTGGAAAGCTGCAACAAGTATGCAGAGCGATGCTTTCAAGTTAATAAAAGAGCTTCAGAGGAAGGCTTAAATGTAAATATATATATATATATATATATATATATATATATATATATATATATATATATATATATATATATATATATATATATCAGTATATATATATATATATATCAGTATATATATATATATATATCAGTAAAAATCTAACTGATTTGGATTTGGAAAATTGATCAATGCATACCACCCTGAATGCACCCAGCTTGATGGGGCATCATGCTTTGTTGGTACTTTTCTTTAAAAGGGACATTGTGAGAGTTGTGGGGTGATAGCCAGAGTGAGATACAAAGCAATCAAGGAAGAAAACCGGATAGAGTCTGACTTGAGTCTGGACCCAGGAATTACCCTTTAGCAGGACAAAAACCTTAAGCATTTAGCCAACGCTACAGTGGAAACGTTTAGACGTAATGGCAATGCAATGGATCAGTCCAAGGCCAGAGCTAAAGCCATCTAAGAAACTTTGGTAATGTTTCAAAACTGTTGTTCACAGGTCCTCTTTGGATCTGACTGAGCTTGACCTGTTTTTGTAAAGACTGTGCAATGCAGGTAGAGACATGCCCCAAATGATTTCATTCTGTAACTGTACCAAACAATGCCTTTTTGAAATTTGCCGATGACACGACTGTGGTAGGTCACGTAAGCAACAGTCAGGCAATTCACCGGACTATTGCGAGACGAGCCGCCTTGCCATGTGCTGAAACGACAATCTTCATCTGAATGGGGTGAAGATGAAAGAGACTGTGATGCACTTCAGGAGAGTGCACCCCAGCATGCCCCTCTGACCACTGATGGCGCTGCTGTGCAGAGCGATGAAGACCAGCACTGAATTCCTGGGTGTGCACATCCTAAAGACCTGTCATGATGCACCGACACTGCTTCTCTGACCGGAAAAGCCTACCAGTGCCTGTACTTCCTCCAGAAACTAAAGAGAGGAAGAGCTTAGGCGCACATCAGGTGCACCTTTTACAGATTGAGAGTATCCTGTCAAGTTGCACCATGGTAGGGTACTGACCCCTTGTCCTGCACCAAGACCATGCAGCGCACAGTGAGAACAGCATAGAAGATCTTTGGTGCCCCTCTCCTTTCCCTTCTGGACATCTGCAACAACCAAACACGGAGAAGCAACATTTAGTTCCTATCCTCCACTTATCTCTGAACTCTAAACTGGACTCTGCATCACACATGCAAATAACTGAACTTTATGGCCTTTTTGTATCATTATTTTGCACTGCCAACGTTGAACTTTTCAAATTAATGCCTTTTTTGCACCATTATCTTTGCACTATTAACATGGTTGAACATTCTTCTGCACAATTACCCTGCACTATTACATTCTTATCACTGCTGCACTCTATATTGTAATGTTATTTTATTTCAATAGCAATCTCATTACATTGTCGTAAGCTGTAGGCAACAAAATTTCGTTTTGTATGCACCGAGTGCATACAAAACGACAATAAAGTTTGTCTAAGTCTAAAAGTACTGAAAGCCTGAGTTCTTTCAAATCAAGATTAAAAAGACATTTGTTCAGGGTTGCCTTTGACTGTTCCAGTTAAACTGTTTTACTGATACATCATTAGTTCAAGTTTGTAGGCCAGCTGTTTTTAATATTTGCTTTTAGTTTCCATTTCCCCATGTTTTATTTTGTTTACATTTTTCTACATTTTATTCCAACTTGCTCTTATTCTGTTTTTATTTTCCTATGTTTTAATCATGTAAAGCCTTACAACACCTGCTGGCTTATTGCAGATTGTGCGATCCCAGCCTCACATCTTACAGCTTCTTAAGTTTGCTGCCTTTAGGAAGGAGGCCGGGTAGCTCCCGGGCCAGAACCAGCGGGCTAAAGAACAATTTCATCCATCAGGCTGTGAGGAAGCCCAACTGTCTCCTAGCTCTGACCTTAATAATTTGTAGGCGAGGACTGACAATAAAGAACATTGTGTGGTTTTGTTCTATAAACCTTTAGACTGCATATGATAGCAGACAGCAGCATTTAAATAATACAAGATGAAAAAAAATGGTGAATCGTCAGTTTACTGAAGTAAATGCCTGTCTGCTTTCACATTCTAAAAAAAATATCAGCCACCTTTCATCCTCTCTCTCATCTGATTGATGAAGTATGATTGACAACCCGGTTTTAATATCAAAACGGTAAAAAGTTCCGGGGATATGATTACTATTCCAAGACACTGTACGTCTCCACACACACACACACACATATAAAAATGCAAAAAACATGTTTCCCGCTGGCAGGGCTTGGCAGTTTACAACTGAGGACAAAAGCTATGCGAGTGCCAGTCGATTTTTATGGTTCCTGCACACTCACAAATGGTGTGCAGTCTTTCAGAAAGTAGAAAATAATAGGTCTGCTGGTTGGACAGCCTCCATGGCAATAGCAGGAACCTTTTAAGGTGTCAAAAAACATTCTCATGGCGAAGTACCTGTGGAGGTGTGTTCCATGTCAAGGTCACCAGTGAGAACTGTGGGTGTGTGCTGTTCCGGAGAAACTGCCAAGGTTAAAACACAAGCCTCGCTGAGCCTTGAGTGTGTTGCGGTGCTGTCATAAATGTATGCATGTGTCCGGTCTTGCACATTGTTTGTTCATTTGTGAGCCAAAAGCCTCACCTTCCCTGAGCATCATCACTCTCCCTGCTTGTGTACCCTGACTCGGCCTCTGCCCGTCTGAGCCCTGACCCACTCGTCTCACTGTAAACCAAATTTTACGTTCCTTCTGTGCAGGGTGCATCGCCTTCCCAGAGGCGGACAGTCACATAGTGAAGGTGCCTCCAATCTGCATGGCTCTTCTTCTCTTACTCACAAATCTGGAAACCTTTCAGGCAGTCAGAAAACCCGCCCCAGGCTCTCTGCATTTTCTTTTGCGTTTCACCTCGCAGCAAGTTGGAGCTGGAAAGCGGAGAGGGAGAAAAGGGGATGACAATGTTAAATATTTCACGTATCCCTTTTGGTAATTCTGCACGGTTTGAACAGGACCTCGTTTACCAGAGAAACATTAGAAGCTGGAGAACTGATATGCGGAGCGAGAGTGGCTCCGTGTTTCTCTATTTTTTTTTTTTTTTTGCATCTCTGCTCTGAAATAGGCCTGGATGGTGATACATAATGCATGTGGCTTCCTCTGCGGAGCTGGAAAGGGCTGAGGGTCCTGAGGGACCAGCCTGGAATAGGTTTTCAAGATTCGTATGCTGGAAATAAAGAGGAGAAATATTGTTTTTTCTCTATCCACCACCCCGACCCCCCAATCTAATGTCTTCCATGTTGTATTTGCAGTGTTCTAAAAATGCAAAGATATTCTTTTTTATTAATTTTGCTAAAAACTTGCTGTACTTGATATCCTTTATAATTACATATTGCTTTGCAAAGCTATTCATACTCCTTTAACTTTTCCTTATTTTGTACAAAAGTCTTCTCCGGTTGCCTGCTGGCGGTGGTCAGAGGGTCCGGTGGCACCGATGTATGGCAGCCTCACTTCTGTCAGTCTGCTCCAGGGCAGCTGTGGCTGCTAACATAGCTCACCACCATCAGGGTGTGAATGTGTGAATGACTATAGTTTAAAGCGCTTTGGGCAAAACGGAGAAGTTAAAGCACTGTACAAGTACAAGCCATTTACCATTCTATACAGTGTATTTTATTAGGATTTTATGTTATAGATCTACATAAAAAAAAACCAACTATGGAGTACATTTGATTTTAGCATCCCTGAGTGAATACTTTAGGACTATAATACTTTCACTAGAATTATAGTTTCAAATATTTTGGCGTTTGGCTCTACCAGCTTTGAACATCTAGAAACAGAAAATATTTTTAACTTAGGTTCAGACAAAAGCTTAAAATCAGTCTGACTGGCCGGAGAGCATCTATAAGCAGCAAACTGTACTTTGAACACAGAGACAAGCAGCAAGTAAAAATAGTTTTTATTGAAGGTTGTGGTAGTGGAATGATGGAGGCATTCAGGAACTGGGGACTGGGCGACTGGGATGGCTCTGGTCGCAGATCGTAAATGATAAATGGACAGGGTTGAACACCAACAGCAAGCAGGGGGGTTAGATGGTGAAGCAGAGGCTGACCTCCAGATTTGGCGGGTTGTGGGGTCCAGGAGGAGCAACGGTGGGCAGCGGGCTGTGGCTGCCACGCTGTTGGTGGAGTGTGGTGAACGGCTCAGTGGTGAAGAGTGTTCCTTGTTAAGACGAGAGGCCGAGTGTCTGTTGCTGCAGCACTGCTGTCGGAAGAAATGTGACAACTCTGGCAAATGTGAATGGGTCAGTTTGCATTGATTTTGAAGCAAATGAGCATTTTTGAACGATTCTTTTTTTGGTATTGATTACATCAAGATATAAAATTATTTTGACAACTCTTGCACAAAGAACAGATGACAAATATACGGAATCCCGACAGTTGGAAGTGAGAAAATAAGGCAACACCAACACAAACAACAAAAAACAGAAAAAAGAAAACACAACTAAAACTTAAGGATCACAACTCCAACATACCACTGCACTGAATCCACAGTTTGTGAACACACATTACAACTATTAAACAAACAAGCAGCAACTCTAGAAGCTTCATTTACTGGCAGTGGGCAGCATCTGGTGTAGCATATAGGAGGTACTTTGCTCCAGGGCACTTCAGCCATGAATAATGGGGCGGGACAGCATTTGTCGTTCGCTGCCTGAGCCCACATTTTTACCTGCCAGTCAGGGAACGCTTCCAGCCCTGAGCCCCTTCCCTAGCTGCCTGCTTGCATTTCTCCACAAGGCATTCACATAATTTCCGCCTTTGTTCCTGCCATCAAACCCTTGCTCGCGCACTGGCTGTGCAGGTCTGGAGCGCTCAGGGAATGAGTGGAGCTTGTGGGGCTCCACTGAGACAGATAGCTGCCAGTCCATCTGGGCAAGGAAAGTGCTCCGGTTGTCACTAGCATTATGCATGTCTGTCTCTGTGGAGAGAAAATGAGGAAAGGAGGCAAGACAAGTGAATGAAGACAGAGAAAGGGGTGTGATCCAGAGCAGGGATGAGGAACAAATGATGGGAAGGAGGGAGGCAGGAGAAGGTTATTATTACAGAGGATATTTCACATATATTCCACACTCTAGGCACATTTTCCACGCCCCTGATGGTAGGGGTGGGTGGAATGAGAAAACTTTGGCCCAGGTTCACGTCTAATTTCTCTTAGTTATTTGCCGTTTCTGCTTGTGAAGCTTTCAATCTCGGAGGCCTTCGGGGGGTCCAGATTATCTCTTTCGTTTGGAGAAAATGAGCCGAGCTGGAAGCTACATTACCTCCTCTGCCTTGTGTGAGCTCATTTTTTCCCCCCACACCGCCATTAGCTCGCTAAAGCCATTTGGAGATGCACAGTGGAGTGTTTCCATGTTCACCATTAAGTGCCTGGCATTCCTTCAGTCAATTATAAGCAGCACTGTCTGTGTGTGATAATTCAGGCTTCAGGCATGTATGTGTGTGTGTGTGTGTGTGTGTGTGTGTTGGGAAGGATTTAAAAGAGACCTTTTGATGACGGTTTTAAGCAAAGATCCCAAATTCCTCCATAATAATCACCAGTGTTCTATAGGAGCTTTCTGGACTGGATGATATATTACAAGCAGTAACAATATGAGTTACTTGTTTAAGACTCATAACATAAAGTGAATTACATCCTCTGTTGATTGCAAACTTGTTTGTGTGTGTGCATGCAGGGATAATTCGGTCTATCTCTCTGCGTGTAAGGGCATCTGAGTAATTCGTGATATTACATTAGTTGTTGCAGCATTTTTTTTATGCCTTCCCAGTAGCTATTGGGGAAACAAATTCAAGAAAGTAGCTGCAACTTTTTGTATGTTACATAACGCTATGATTTCATAAGCTTCTACTCTATCATCCATCACCCACTTCTTGTGAAAATGCAAGACACCTAAAACGTTTTGACAGCTTTTGTTTGCATGATGCCTTGCTATTATTAAAATGGCGCTTGCTTCACAGTTTCATCTACTAACTGTTGGTGCGTTAACCAATATTGTTTCATGTTCTAACATTATAACAGTACTAAGAGTAAAACCAATAAAACAGGGAACTAAAGCAAATCTGTTATTGGCAATCTGCTCTCTGTTTCAAAGCAAAGTCAAAAATTCAACAAGCTTAGAAATTGATCAATCAAAATGTGCTTTTTTTCCAACCTGGACTTATTTTTTTTTGCTTTTATTCAGTCTTGAATATTTCTCTTGTCAGAAATTAGGAAAAGCAAAGTAGTCACAACATGTTAAAGTGTAGCCCTAAACTATGTCATACCAGTGGCAGATTTGGCTGTGAAATTATTTTCAACCATGAACTTTAGTTCTGAAACAAAATGAGAAAGTCATCTGTTATAAGATAAACAAATATAAAATGAGTATAAATTTTAATATTTTTTTATCATTTATTTATATTTTAATAAAAAAATGAGATCTGCATGTATCTATATGAACGGAGTCTGCGCCGGTTCCGCCTTGAGTTTGCCTTGAGTACGTGCGGACCTCCATGGAGTGAAGTAATATGTGGAAGCGTTTAAATGAATGTAACTTCTAGTTTCGACATTACAGTCAGGCAGTCTTGTAGACTCCTCATGGGTCTGATCAGGTAGTGACGCACTGTACCGTAATGCTCCAAATATCTATTGAGCGGAGCGGTTTCATTGCTTACCAAAGTTGTGCTTACACATTTTAACAGAATTTTGAGTGCATTGTACCACATAAAATCGGTCAGTAAGCACAACGGCAATCATATATAAGGCACACCATCAATTTTTGAGAAAAATTAAGGATTTTAGGTGCGCCTTATATTCCGAAAAATACAATATTTTATGCATAAGCCATTTCAGTGACAGTTAAAAAAAAAACACTAAAGACATTTATATTTGGACCAACATTTGTTTGTCTTTGCAACTGTCAGAGTCTAAATATAAGTAATATATTCTGTGAAGTCCATGTTTGCTGAAATTTTAGGGCTCCAGTTAAAACAAAATCTACTGGAAATGATCTAAGGTCAAATTATGATCTGTAAAATCATATTTATTTTCTACAAATCCTCATTTTCAAATCCAGTATAGCTGCATTGCATCCAATACATACTCTTAGTCATAACAATAATATGTTTATTTGCACTGTCGCTAAAAGTAGTTAACTTGGTCACAGAGTTCAAAAGTTACTTGTATCTGAGGCATGGTTAAGTTAGGTATGACATTGTTCATAAGTCCAAGGTAAATTAATTGCAGCCTATGTGTTGGGCAAATGATTGTGTCTGTATAATACGCAGACTACACATGTTATGCAATTATATCAATAAATCCATGACAGTGCTCTTCCCTGTCCTGTAAAGGTTTGGACACAAGAAAGCAAAATGTCTACAAAAAAGCTTGATACCAATTTTTTAAAGAATAAACAGGTTCTTTATGAAACATATTATCTTTTGGTCCAAAAACTGTATATGAAACCCTTATTCTTCGGCTGCCCAGAATAAATGTACGGAACAAAATAGCAAAGTGTACACCAATGGCAAAAGTTTTGCTTTTCAAACCATGTGTGCATTACAAGAAGTAATCTTTTCACCTTTATCTCAGTTACATTTCTATTGTTAATGAGAACATTTGAATTGCATTCTACAATATCAGCATATCAAATGTCTCTATAGTAATACAGTCACCCTCGTGCTCCCTGCTGCGTTTAATTACTGCCATTTTATGGATAACAAGTAGCGTCTGTGTTATATTGAACAAACTATAAACCTAGGAGACCCCTTTCCTTGCAGCCTCAGAATCTTTTCATAGGTCTCTCACTAAACCGTTTCTATCATTACAGAAATTATCTTTTAGATTCTATTTGCAAACGTTTAAATTCGTTAGCAAAAATGGTGTCTCATAATGATGTTTGTTAGCTGCAGTTAAAAACTAATTTCCTCTGCTTTCTCTAAAAAGGGCAGCTAATGCCTTGAAAGCACACTTTTTATGGGCCAGCAAGGATTCCATCAGCGAATGACGGTTACATTTATTCCTGAATTTCAGCAAATGCAGATGATCATTTGGACAGTTTTAAAATAAAAGCCACACTTTTAAGCTAACTTTTTTCTTCTTATGTCAAATAGTACTTCAATTAAAGTGTCATTGTAATGCACCAGACTGTGGTGTGGACCTGACATTTTAGCCAGACAGAGACCATTTTAGCAAGGAGCCTGATGGGAGTCAAGCAATGTCTACTGGAATGCAGGAACCTCTGACAAGGGAGAGGACAGGTTAATGGGTAGTAAGGAGTCAGGATTGTCCGAAAGACGCAAAAGGAAAGCCACTAACCTTTTCAGAATCAGGACCGGGTACTTGATCCTGTTGGTTTGCTCCTGTACTCTATGAAAAGGCCAGTAAAACTGTCAGTGAAGGAGATGATGTCACAGCAGGCAGAAACTCGGCAGTCTGACAGATTGGCAGAAAACAATCATGTATCCAAGAGACAGGCAAGGGTCATACATATGGAGGCAGAAGTCAGCTACAGATCCAGAGAGTGGACAGTGCTCTGAGGTCGGGGAACAGAAAAAGGGTCATTGTCCAGAGATCAAAAGCTCACTAGAGATCAGGCAAGCACAAGGCGAGACAGGGAAATCCAGGCTACAGAAACAAGGTTGTGGCCTGGAAATCAGGCAAGGGCAAGGAAGAAATGCAGGACATCTATTAGTAGGGGCTAGTAGATGTCCTGCATCTACCAGCATCTACTTAATGGCTAAAAAAGATTTTTTTAGCCATTTTAGTTTATCAATTAACTAAAAAAATGTCCATCAGCAGATGGCTCCATCGACTACTGAAGGGTAGCAACACTCTAAAAAGTGTCTTTATGGACCAGGTCCATGTTTGCACAAAATTATTTTTATATATAAAATATACTTTTTTGTCCCTAAGTGGGAACAATTCGGTTCATCAGCATAATATTTACAGACAAATGGAAGCTCACGTATGCACATAACTCATAAGAAAAACAAAATAACTGTACAGCTAAATCAAGTAAATTAAACACAGTTTATTTAAAATTGCCAATTCCCAACACGTCATCCCAAGTTACTTTACTCAGTCAATTATCTATAAAGATTACGGTAGTTAAAAGGTTTTCTAAAGAAACGCAGCAGATTGCATTAAATCATTGACTTGCAGAATTCACTCCTCCTGGATGAGCATGTAGTCACAGAGGACAGTCGTCTGTGTGTGTTGCTATTTCTTTGTAGCAATCCCTCATACTGAGCATGCATGTAGCGACAGTGGAGAGGAAAATTCCCCTTTCACATACATAAACCTCCAGCAGAACCAGGCTCAGTGTGAAGAACATAGAAACACCAATCTCGGAGCACTTTCTATGTGAGATAAAAATAAAAAGGGTAATGGGAGTACTAGCTCCTTTAGTGGCTTCATCTAAGGGAGAAACACCAGACGATGAAAAAGAGCACATAGAGTTAGTTGCAGTAAATGCTCAGCCAATAGCTATGTCTAGTAGAGAAACAGGTGACAGCGCTAAGTGTATGAGGTATATGAAGAGAACTTCAGCCGATGCCCCCCTTCAGGATGGTGTCACAACTCAAATGAGCTCCAGGTCTGATTCAGCTTCTAAGAGGAAAAAAAAGAGAGAGAACATTAAGTAAATAACATCAAATAAATGGAGAGTAGTAGGAGGATGTACTTGGGTAAGGGAAAGCGGTCTTGTCCTCCAGCAGCCTAAGCCTAGCCAACATAAGAGATAGATCGGGATAACATAAACCTCTATAGGCAAGGCAAGGCAAGGCAAGGCAAATTTATTTATATAGCACAATTCAGTACAAAGACAATGCAAAGTGCTTTACATGATTAAAATATAGCAAAATAAAACAGAATAAAAGCAAGTAGGAATAAAATATAGATAGAAAATAGAACAAAAAAGTGGTGATTCAGTTAACTAGGACAGTTGAAGGCAATTTTAAACAAATGTGTTTTTAATCTTGATTTAAAAGAACTCAGGCTTTCCGCACTTTTACAGTTTTCTGGAAGTTTGTTCCAGATAATTGGAGCATAGGAACTAAATGCTGCTTCTCCTTGTTTAGTTCTGGTTCTAGGTATGCAGAGCAGGCTGGAGTCAGAAGACCTGAGTGGTCTGGAGGGTTTATACGCTGATAAGAAGTCTGTGATGTATTTAGGAGCTAAGCCATTTAAGGATTTATAGACTAACAGAAGTATTTTAAAGTCTATTCTCTGAGATACAGGGAGCCAGTGTAAGGACTTTAGAACTGGAGTGATGTGCTCTACTTTCTTAGTCTTAGTGAGGACGCGGGCAGCAGCGTTCTGGATCAGCTGCAGCTGTCTGATCCACTTTTTAGGCAGACCTGTGAAGACACCGTTGCAGTAATCAATTCGACTAAAAATAAACGCATGGATTAGTTTTTCTAGATCCTGCTGAGACATTAGTCCTTTAATCCTAGAAATGTTCTTCAGGTGATAAAAAGCCGACCTTGTAACTGTCTTTAGATGCTTTTGAAGGTTCAGGTCTGAGTCCATCACTACTCCCAGATTTCGGGCCTGATTAGTGGTTTTTAGCTGAAGCGACTGAAGCTGTGTGCTAACTTTTGATCTTTCCTCTATTGGTCCAAATATTATTACTTCAGTTTTGTTTTTATTCAATTGGAGAAAATTTTGGCACATCCACGTATTGATTTCTTCTAGGCATTTACTCAGTGCCTGAACTGGTTCATAGTCACCTGGTGACATAGTGATGTAGAGCTGTGTGTCGTCTGCATAGTTATGGTAGCTGATGTTGTTATTTTTTATTATCTGGGCTAGAGGGAGCATGTAGATATTGAAGAGGAGGGGACCCAGGATGGACCCTTGGGGAACCCCAAATGGGATTTTTGTCATCTCTGATGTAAAGTTACCTACTGATACAAAAAATTCCCTGTTCTTTAAGTAGGATTTAAACCAGTGGAGAGCTGTACCAGAAAGGCCGACCCAGTTTTCCAGACGGTCTAACAGGATGGAGTGATCAACAGTATCAAATGCTGCACTGAGGTCCAATAGTACCAGCACGGTGGTTCTTCCACAGTCTGTATTTATATGGATGTCATTAAACACCTTGAAAAGGGCGGTCTCTGTACTGTGGTGAGCACGGAAACCAGACTGGAAAATGTCAAAGCGGCTGGTCGTAGTTAAGAAGGTGTTTAATTGTTGAAATACAACTTTTTCAATGATCTTACTGATAAAGGGGAGGTTTGAGATGGGCCTGTAGTTCTGGAGTAGTAGTTTGTCTAAATTGTTCTTTTTCAGCAGTGGTTTGATAATTGCTGTTTTTAGGGACTGGGGGAAAACACCTGACAGAAGGGACGCGTTTATTATCTGAGTCAATTCAGACGCTATGACAGGTAAAACTTTTTTAAAGAAAGCTGCGGGGAGAACATCAAGGCAGCTTGAGGAGGAACTTAACTGCTGAATTATCTGCTCTAAGCTTTTGGAGTTTATTTGGCTGAATTGGGACATTTGGTCAAAATCAATTCTGGTAGGAGACAACGTTGGTACTGAACTTAGTATGGATGTACAAACAGATCCTCTAATCTTTTGGATTTTTTCAGTAAAGAAGTTTGCAAATTCATTGCAGGCCCTGGTGGAGTGGAGTTCTGAAGTCACGGACACAGAAGGATTTGTTAGCCTGTCAACTGTGGAAAATAAGACACGAGCATTATTAATGTTTTTCTTAATGATCTCAGAGAAGAAAGATTCTCTTGCATTTTTCAATTGTAAGTTATATCTGTTAAGTCTCTCTTTATAGATGTCATAGTGAACCAGGAGTCTATTCTTTCTCCACCTGCGTTCAGTTTTTCGACATTCCCTTTTTTCACTTCTAACTGCTGGAGCATTTCTCCAAGGAGATTTTTTCTTCCCGGAAACAACTTTCACTTTAACTGGAGCAATGCAGTTAATGATGTCTGAGACTTTAGACTGAAAGTTATCTACTAGCTCATCTACTGAGTTGCAGCCCAAGGTTGAAGTAGCAGAGTAAGCTTGAATAAAAGTTTCAGTGGCATTGTCCTTAAAGGTGCGTTTTCTTACGATGTCCCTTTGGCTAAATGAGTCACTGGTAATGATACATTCAAAGGTAACGGAGAAGTGATCGGATAAGGCAACATCAGTTACATTGACCTGTGAAATGTTTAGACCTTTAGTGATGATTAAGTCTAATATGTGCCCCTGCTTGTGTGTTGGCTGTTCAACATTCTGAGTTAAACCAAAGTTTCTAAGTGTGTCACACAGTTCTTTTGCACTTCTGTCTTCAGGGTTGTCAACGTGAAAGTTGAAGTCTCCAACAATAATTAAAAAGTCATAATCAACACATATCACAGATAGCAGGTCACTGAAATCATTAAAAAAGTTTGATGTGGACTTAGGAGGCCTGTAAACATTCAGAAGCATAGTTCGTACCGGGCCCTTTACCTGTAGAGCTAAATGTTCAAAAGAGTAAAATTTTCCCAAAAACACCTTTTTACACTTTAGTGAATCATTAAACAATGTTGCTACTCCTCCACCTTTCCTTTGCTGTCTGCTCTCACAAAGAAAATTGTAGTTTGGAGGAGTCGACTCCAGCAGAATGGCTGCTTCATTAGATTCATGTAACCATGTTTCTGTTAAAAACATAACATCAAGATTATTGTCCATAATGAAGTCATTAATTAAAAGGGATTTTCCTGACAGAGATCTAATGTTTAATAAACCCAGTTTATATGATTTGGTGGTTGATGGTGTCTTTGTGGCAGGTTGCATCTGACAGTTTATGACTTTTAAGTACGACTGATTATTCCTGTCTGTTTTCCTTTTGCTTTTCTTATTTCTGCCACGTATCATAACAGATATTCCATGTTCTCCGTCAGGAGGCCCAGGCTTATGCTGGTAGCGGTCTTGACTGATAAACGTACAGCCAGGGCCTGCTGTATATCACAAGGACGTTATCCGAAGGTCTTCAGGACAGGAATGTTCTGTGATATGTAGAGGAGGAGGAGGATCTGGACTTCTGCGTCCTTTGAAAGATGCTGATTTAGTCACAGAACTGTGGTATTCAGAATTAATATGTGGAGAGGATGTCAACTGTAGACCAATCTTAAGGACTTTGTTCATGGTGTGAGAAAAATCCAGAAAAGGAACCTCTGGGCTTTGTGGAGAGGAAGGCGAGGCGGGTGTAGTCTGGATCGGTGTTCGTGACGATGGAGGTTCTTGGTCCTCTCTTTGTCCTGCTGAGATCTGGGATGGATCCTCCTGTAGCTCTGACGTAGCCTCTTTCTGTGTCATCTTTCTGGCCATCTTTATCTTGGTTTGTTCGGGCTGCACTGGGCTTATCTTTTGTTTAGGCACTGGATGTTCTTTGTTCTGGGACAAAGCTGATGGCGTATGGTTCACAGAATAGAAGATGTTTGAAATCAGTCGTTTTGCACCTGACCTATTTAGAAAGAAGCCATTGCTGCTAAACAGATGTCTTCTTTCCCAGAAGATGTTAAAGTTGTCTATGAAGGTTACAGTTGTTTCTTTGCATGTTTTTTCCAGCCATTTGTTTAGCATCAGAATTCGGGAAAAAATCTCGTCTCCACAAGCCACGGGCGGGAAAGGGCCGCTCAGAAGCACCTTGACATTTTTGCCATGAACTAAGTTCAACAGACGAATGTAATCCTCTTTCAATACTTCTGATTTTCTTATCCGGGTGACGTCGCCCAGGGCTTCAGCTTGTATTATGAGTTTTTCCAAGGTCGGGCGCTCTTTCAAGATCCTTGGAAGGATGTCTAATAAATCAGACACCAGGCCATAGTTCGAATCGTTATAAATTAACACCTCTGTGTTTTTCTTGTTACAGAAATGTTTAATCCCACATACAGACCCACTGCATAAAATCAGGGTCCTTGGCCCCATGGCATGTCTTTTCTCTGATGTATTAGAGCGAAAGTCGTTGACGTACCTCTGAGTGTTGTCATGATTCTCCTGGGTCACATTTTGGAGCGGAGCGAATCTGTTTCGTAAAGGAATTCCAGCATTTCCAGCAGGTTTACTCCTATCATTTGTTGTGGGAACAGCCCGCTGTTGTTTCACTTGTCCTGGGACATCTCTCTGTAGTCTCGGCCAGTTTTCTTTGTCTAGGCGTGGGGTTCGTTGATCCTTTGGTCTTGCACCTTGAGTGATCCAGGGATTCTCATTTTCCTCAGGGATCTGTTTGTTCAGAGAGTTGCTGGGCTGGTGGTCCCCGTTTGGAGTCGCAGGCAGGGTTGTTTCATTTCCATACGCGCCGTTAACATCATAATTCAGTTCGAGTCGGCATATCTTCTGTTCTATAACAGCGATCTTTTGTAGAAGCGTGTCAAGCGTGTATAAGATAATAAATTCCATTTTTGTCCCTCGGTGGGAAAATTCAGGCATGACAGTGACAAAAACACCGACACTTATTTTACGAAAAAATAAGCCTATCTATTCTAAAGTTGTTTCTAAAGCAACATATAATGAACTTATCAGAAAGGCTAAATAGAAGTAAAAATAAAACCAGAGTAAATATTGCACAATTATTAATAACATTGCCTATTCAGGTAAAAAAAAAAAAAAGAAATGTTCAAGTTAAACATATAAAAAAGAAACCATAAGGGATGCAGATCTTTAGCTTTATAAACTTGATAAAGCCAGACATGACGTTGCGTTTTAAAAAATTCACTAATAAATAAACCAGGGAACCTGGTGCAGGCAGGATAAACCTCTGCAGAAGTGAGCAGGAGTCTGGTGAGGCTGAGAGCGGGTTGGTCACAGCAGGACGTGAACAGCAGGAAACGCAGAGGCAGGCTTTAGGTCCACAAGTCAGGCTTTAGGTCATACACAGTGATGCTGATGATGTGCAGACAGATCCCGTTGGGCTTGACAAAGTGCATGGTCGATACAGTCCAGGTCATGTCTAGAAAACAGAAGCCGATTAGGTGTCCAAACAAGGGAAAGGTAAGATAAGGAAATCTAGAAGACAGAACTTGATCAAAAACAGGCAAGGCAGGCAAAGAACAATGGCCATCTATGTCTATGCAAATTCTCAGTTATCTGGGTCGTAGCAACAGCAAACAGGCTTAAATCGGAGGCACATTACAGAGGGGGGCGGGGACTTGTAGTGAGGGCCCTTATAGCTTTTTGGCTATTTCACTTATTAACAATTCTCACTACAGATCTAGGGTCTTGTTTATAAATCTTGCATATGCACAAAATGGGGCCTGAAATGTGCATACATCACTTTCCATGAAAAAGTTGGGATCTATAACACAATAAATACAATTAGAGAAAGGGGAAATTGGCAAAGCAGATTGTGAAGAGGTAAATCACAGCCAAACTGCATCATGATTCTTTTCAAACTTCAATTTCACTCCATGTCAGACTTTAATCATAGATCGACTTCATCATTAGCATTCAAAAGCGCTCATGCTGTAGCTGGTGACTCATAACTAAAAAAAGGACCTTTCAAATAAATAAAAGTCCGCACAACATTTTATCGGGGTTTTCAACTATCACTTGTCACAATGATCAGCAGGGTGATGTGTTCCACAGGTTAACAGAATATTGTGACAAGGCATTCAGCAGTCAGGCTACTTTAACGGCTGTAAACAGTCAAATACGCTCGTGTGTAATGCTGCTTGGTGATAGATGCATTGGCACGGATGGAAGACCTTGCAGATAGGAGAATTAGCAGGAAACGTGGTTTCCGGGGTCTAATATTTCCTGGCCAGTGATGGCTCTGTGTTTTTTTTTTTGTTGTTGTTTTGTTAATTTTGTCTCTTTGCAGGTGTTTCTTGGTTGTCTTTCACCAGTTTCCCCACGGTGGCCATAAGAGGACTTTATGTTCCAGTGACTGGTTGTTCGGTTTTAGTCATTTCTGTCTATATGTTCTATATCTCTCTCTGTCATTTCCTCTTCCTCTTACCCTGTTCTTTTTAAATCATTTCCCCCACTTCCTCTGTCATGTTTGACTTCAGTTTTTTTTTTTTTTTTTTTTTTATATAATACCTTACCAGCAACGGAAAACAATTATTTGGGTTAGGCGTCAGTGGAGGATATTATTTTTTTTTTATAATACCTTACCAGCAACGAAAAAAAAATTATTTGGGTTAGGCGTCAGTGGATGATATAGGTATAAAGCAAATATGCTTGGCATAACAGCAGCCAGAGCACCATTGTACTTGCTGTGAAGGTGCACTGTAGGATTTATCTTACCAGCCTCTTTTCTTCTATGTGTGTAGCTCAGTACTTGCTCCCTCCCATGGTTAGGCCCAACAATGTAGTGTAGTTTCTCGGTGTAACATAGAATGTGAAAGATTTCAAGTAGGGTTATGATTATGTTTCCAAGGCATTTGTAAGGGCTATGTTGTGCTAAAGTGTACTGTGGCAACATTGATAACTAGTCTCAACCATTAGTAGCTTTTCTAAAACTAGTATAGAAAACACATAAGAACACAATATAAACAAGTGGACATATTGAGACAATAATGCGATGGTGCAAAGGACGCAGAGTGTAAAGGACACAGGAGTAAATATTATTTCCATTGTTGTTATTATTATGTACATGCTGGAGGTAGAAATGATATACAGGTGCACATACACATACAAACATACATGTCCACAGTGTGATAAGTGCTGAGAATGAGATTGCATGAATAAATGAGTATGATACATGGTGTTACATACATAAGGTGGGTAGATTTGGTATACAATATATACAATATGATAATATGAACAGAAAAATTAACAGCACTGAAACAGAGAATAATGGATAAATAACCGGTAAATGGTGAATGAGGCAGAGTTACTGGGTTATTGCACAGGAGTCTTTCCGTCAGAATCAACTGTTCATTAGAGTGATGGTCCTTTTACGAGGCAGATCCAATGCAGACAGTGATGGATCAGCAGAGGAAAGACTGGATGATGGTTAGGAATAGGAATTGATTTTTATGATTCCGATTTCATGTTTGATTCTGTTTAACGAGTCAATTCTTTATCGATTCTTTTATTGACTCTCATTCTGAAAAAAAAGAGAACAAACTGGTCGATTAGCATCAATGTTGTTTTATATCCTATAAAACTTTCAACAAGATACAAATTTAGAAGTAACATCACTGCATCTTGTCCTCCTCTTCAAAGAGTTCCTCCAAGGCTGTCTTTTTTTCTTTTTTTTTTTTGCTTTACTCGAGGCGACTGAAATTAAATGACGGTAATAAAAACTTGAGCAAAATATTAATATATTGCATCTAAATCATCACCACAATGAGCTTACATAATTTTCTTTCTCCTCCTCATTTGCATCATCAAACCCCTCCCTCTGTTTCTCTCCTTTCTCTGGGAGCTTGAGAAGAAAGTTACAAACAAACATCTAAATTTGAGTACCACAGAGCCAGAGATAAAAGGTCTTACTCTCACGTTGGAAATGTGCTACAGTCAAAGACATTGTCAAAATCAAATACCTCATCTGCTGCTGCCTCTGTTTGATGCAAATGCTTCTTCCCTGACCCTGTCCCAGACTTCATCCTTATCCAGTTAAGATTTAAATTGGGGTCTAAGAGGTTGGCCTCCTTCAGTAATCTCTGGATATGAGCATCCTTACATTTTTAAAAAGAAGGAAAATGTGACATCAAAACTATCCTTAGTATTTATAACTTTCATTTTACTTATGATAAATAAATCATCAATTGTACCTGGTATCGTTTGGAAAGCTCTTTCCAAATGTTCTCTTTGATGCTCCTGTTGAAGGCCGAGTCATCTTCTTGCACGGTGTAGTGTTGCTGTAGCTTTTGCAGGATGGGCAAAATCTCACCACAGGTCGGACTTTTGTAGCTGGAGACTGCCAGTCTGGAGGTGTAGTCCCTCCGTATGAGCAGCACAAACTCCTCTGCTTTTCTTAGAGAGTATCTCCATCATCGAATACAGAGAATTCCATCAGGTCTTTGCATCTAGGACGAGCATGTGCTTGGGCAGCTCAGAGGGGTAACACATACACAATTTAAATGCTATAGTAAAATGATTTCTCTTAATTCGTGAATTTAATCTGATCATGATCTAGAGTTACATGTGCCTAGTCTTAAGAAAGTATTTAATAAGCTTACAGAGCAAGTCTTGCTTCTCCTTAAGGACTACTTTTGCAATGTGGACATCTTCATCCACACAATCACAGAGCAAATTCTTGCCTCCCAGCTGGAAATGGCAGGACAGTTGTAGAGCTTCTGAGGTCCAAGGTTCAGGGTGTGTGCAAAACATGCAAACTTGACAATCTATAGCCTTTTGACAGCTACATCCATGTTTGCCACATTATCAACAGTGGCTGCCACAATCTTCTCTTTCACCCTATACTCCTCCAAGATCACATCAATCTCCACTGCTACAGTGGTCCCTGTCTAGGCTTGGTACACTGCTTTAGATTTGAGGACTTTTTATTGAGCCTGGCCATTCCTGTAATAATGCTATGCTACTGTGAGGTGATGATGTTGACTAAAACTTGTCCATCCATCAGCAGTGATGGCTGCCTTCAACACATGTTTCAGCTCAGAAATCAGATTTGCCTTTTCAACCGGATATCAGGCAGGGATCAAGCGGTTAGTTAAACTGATTCTGTTTGGGGCTTTGTACTTCGGGTTGTAGACTGGAGCGAGTACTGCCAGCATCTGAGTCAGTCAAACTCTTTCTCTCATCATGGTCATCTATGCAGTGCTTGAGAAGATATTCACTTAACATTAACAGTTAGTGATAGCAGGTTTTACAATAAAGGCAAATGGCGTTAACATGATAGGCAGTATTAGTTGGTTAGTTACCTGCAGTATTAGCAGGAAAGCACATGCTAATGTGGCAGCCCCTGCTGGGTTGAAATTCCCACTGGAGTGGATCAAAAATGTGGCACTCAGTTATCGCATGCTGTGTGTGGAAATGCTTTTTCATATTGGTAGTGTTTCCTCCCTTTGTTGAAATTTCCACTTTGCAAGTGTTGCAGGTTGCCCTGTTATTCTTTTTTGTAAAATGTGACCAAACTTTTGAGTGTTTGTTCCGCTTAGGTGCCATGTTTTCTGTTGGCTGCACTGGCAACGTCATTCACGCTGGCTGGAATTGATTAGAGAATCCTTTGCAAAAATTGGTAAACGATACCAAAGAACAATGGGAACCGGTTCTCAACAAGAACCGATTCCCACCACTAATGACGCCGTGTAGTGGATTAGCAGCTCCTCCTGAAATACGCAATCATCTCCACAGTTTTGAGCATGATAAGCCCCAGCTTGGATCGCACCAGAGAGCCTGCTGATCAACGTCTCATCTGTAGGATGACTCATTGCTGTTCTGGGTGAGGCAGATGAAAGTTGTGTCATCAGCAAACCTCAGATGTCTATTGTATCACCTTTAGGGCGCAGGAACCTCTCGGGCGCAGGAACCTTGGGAGCGCAGGACCACTTGTCAGCGCAAGAACTAAGTGGACGCGGGGAAGGCGCCGGAACCTATGAGCGCTGGACCCTCTGAAAGCGCAGGAACCCTTGAGAGTGCCGGAACCTTTGAGAGCGCCGGAACCAGACGAACCAGAGGCGGGCGTCGCAGGCGGCGATCCCGGCGAGACGAACCAGAGGTGGGGCATCATGGACAGCGATCCCGGCGAGACGAACCAGAAGCGGGGCGTCGCAGAACAGCGATCCCGGCGGAGCAGAACCAGAGGCGAAGGCACCCACGGAGATCATGGGCTGAAAGCGGAGCGAATCCAGAGTCCTGCCAGCTCCTGCACCAAGCTCTGTGTGTGACCGGGTTCATCCTTTGACCGGTTCGTTCTGTCATGATTTGTCTTGGATGAACCCGGACACAGCACACACACACACACACACACACACACACACACACACACACACACACACACACACACACACACACACAGCTGGTTTCCAGAGTTTATTGAAACAGCAGGAAGTGGACGATGAAATGACAGAGTCATTTTACCAGACGGGGTTGTAGGGTGCAGGTACTGGCAGACGGGAACAGACCGGAGCAGACAAAACAGGACCAGGAGAAGAACAGGAACTGGACAGGTATGATGTTCTGAAGACTGAGTATAGAACCGGTAACCAGGGACAGACTAAGGTGAGTTTATATAATGGTGTGAGCAGGTGGAATGAGTCCAAGGTTGATTGCAGCCTGACAGGTGTTCCTAATCAGGGCTGCACTGGGGAAGGAGCCAGAAATGTTCAGAGTGCAGCCTTCAGGCTGCATCATGACACCAATACACATTTTTAGTTTTAATAATAATAATATAATAATAATAATAGTTAAGTTAGTAAGTGTAATCTGTGCACTTTTTAATGCACAGTCTATCACAAATAAATCCTGCCTCATTCATGACTACATCCTGGATAAATCTCTGGATTATATGTGCATTACAGAGACCTGGCACCAACCAAAAAACTTTTTTTCTTTAAAAGAGAGCTGTCCCCAAGGATATAGCTTCATCACTGAGATGTCAAATCTCCTCTCAACTTTCTGCACATCCTCTGCCGATGTTATAATTCTTGGTGATACGAACATCCACGTTGACACCCCCTCCTGCCGTTTTACAGCTGAATTTCTCCAACTACTGGACTGCTTTAACTTAAAACAACTTGTTGATGTCCCCACACACACTAGGGGTCATACCCTGGACCTGGTCATTACAAACTCTGCCCCTCTCACCAACCTGCAGGTGCACGACCTAGGTATATCTGATCACAAAGCCATTTCTATGGATCTGCCATCCCTATCCAGTTTTTCAAAGCCTAAGCGGAATATCTGCTATAGAAATCTTAAAAACATAAACCAAGAACTCTTAGCAGCAGACTTTCAACATCTTTCCACACACTTTCCATCAGCCGATGAAGCAGTGGACTACTACAACAGCCATCTGAGCAGCCTCCTGGACCTTCATGCCCCGGTTAAAACAAGAACAGTCACCTTCACCCGCTCAGCACCCTGGTTCACAGATGGACTTCGTATAATGAAGGCAGCAGGGCGGGTCCTTAAGCGCCGCTTCAGGGCCTCTGGCCTCGCTGTCCACAAACAGATTTACCGGGAGCACAAACAAAAATATGCACAGTCCCTCAAAGATGCAAGATCGCAGTTTTACTCTGATGCCATCAGAAATAACCCAGGAAATTCCAAGCAGCTTTTTTCCACTATAAACCACCACAATCCCACCCACTTACTGCCACTACAGAAGAACAGTGCAATAAATTTATGGATTTCTTCACATCAAAAACTGCCCTTATTCGCTCTGCTCTCTCCGGTCCTCCCACCCAAACTGTTCCCCCAACTCATTTCATATCCAATCCCCTAAACTACTTTCCTGAGGTTTCATCAGAAGAGGTGCAGAACATCATCAGGAAGATGAAATCCTCCACCTGTCCTCTGGACCCTCTCCCAACATCCATGGTAAAATCCCATATCACTGCCCTTAGTCCCCTGATCACTGCTGTTATAAATAGTTCCTTTCAATCTGGTCATGTTCCCTCTGTCTTAAAAAATGCCATTATCACACCATTGCTTAAAAAACCCACTCTTGATCCGGAAGTCCTATCCAACTATAGGCCCATCTCAAATCTCCCTTTCATATCAAACATACTTGAGAAAGCAGTTGCCACTTACCTTCAGGACCACCTCAAACATAATAACCTCTTTAAAAAAATCCAGTCAGGTTTCCGCTCTGCCCACAGCACAGAGACAGCCCTAGTCAGAGTCACAAACGACCTCCTCATGTCATCCGATGCTGGCTCTTCATCCCTCCTCATCCTTCTTGACCTTTCTGCTGCATTTGATACTGTTGACCATGGCATTCTCTTAAGCCGGCTCCACCTCACTACTGGACTACATGACACTGCTCTCAGTTGGTTCAGATCATATCTCACAAACCGGACAGAATACATCTCCCTAGGCCACTCCAAATCACATCCACACACAGTTACATGTGGTGTCCCCCAGGGGTCAGTCCTTGGCCCCATCCTCTTCATCCTTTACCTTACTCCCCTTGGCCAAATCATCAGCTGCCACAATATTTCATTCCACTGCTATGCTGATGACATACAACTCTATGTTAATGTCACAGCTGACACCTCACCCTCGCAGTCATCCCCATCAAAACTCACCACCTGTCTGGAGGAGATAAAGGTATGGATGGAGCAAAACTTTCTTCAACTAAATAGCTCAAAAACCGAAGCCATACTGGTTGGAACTTCTCATCAAACCAAATCATTATCCATAACCAGCATCACCTTTTCTGGCAGTAACATCCCGCTTTCATTAACAGTTAGAAATCTTGTTGTAAAAATGGACTCCCAACTCACTTTTGAAGCCCATATAAATCAACTATGCAAGACCTCTTTCTATCACCTCCGAAATGTTTCCAAACTCCGTCCTATTCTCTCCCTCCCAGACGCAGAAAAGCTGGTTCATGCCTTTGTCTCCTCCAGACTGGGCTATTGCAACGCACTTCTCATTGGGATCCCTAGAAAAAGTCTGCAGAGGCTTCAGTACATTCAAAACTCTGCAGCTAGGATCCTGATGAGAGGACGGAAACATGAGCACATTACCCCCATCCTCCATTCACTACACTGGCTTCCCATCTCCACCAGGATTGAGTACAAGGTTTCCCTCCTCACACATCAATGCATCCATGGACATGCCCCTGCCTACCTCAAAGAACTTCTCAACCCACAGAACACAACCCGGTCCCTTCGCTCCACTCACTCAAACCTCCTCCACATTCCCAGAACCAGACTTAGGACAATTGGAGATAGGGCATTTTGTGCTGCTGCCCCGCATCTGTGGAATGCCCTTCCTGACACCTTGAGGGCACCTCAGTCCACTGAGTGTTTTAAAAAAGGCCTTAAAACATTTCTTTTTGGCAAAGCTTTTGGTCCCCTTTAGATGTTTTATTTTTAACGCTTTTTAACGCTTTTATTTTTTTTTATTTATGTTTTTATATATATATATATATATATATATATATATATATATATATATATATATATATATATATATATATATTTCCCTGTAGCACTTGGAGATCGTTTGATAGAAAGTGCAGTATAAATTAAATGTATTATTATTATTATAATAATAAAGAAATCTGGTGTGTTTTTTACTCACTTTTGAAGCTGCTGAGTTTTTAAGCGTATGAATGACACAGATTTTATTACTGACAACAAGTATTGTACCAGGAATCAGCAAAAGCCTTAGGTAAAATTACCTGGGCTGGTAGAGGGTAGATACAGTATAACAACTAAGTAAAAAAAAACAAAACCTCAAGAACTTGAACTCAAAAAGTTATTTTTTTTTTATTTAGAACATAAAAGCAACCATTATTCCAGCTGGCTCTGAGATGATGAAGCACATAGGTTATCACAGTTATGGTATCTATAACATTCATTTAACATTATTTTCATACATACAGGTAAGCATATACAAATTCACACTCCTGTCAGACTTAGATTTTAAATATTAAGATATTTATATTCTGCCAAGAAGTATGTTTCTAATAGCAAATAAGGCAAGTATTTCTCAAAAGATAAAAAATATTAAAGGAGTATCAGTTTTAAGAAAAATCATCTATAGTTTTTAAATTTAGGTTTTGATAAAACTTACATGTGTAAATATTATATATACCACTCTCAACAGTCAAAGTAAAAACATTTACTGCCGTTACAGCAATTAAACCTTTCTAATACTTGCTGATACCTGCTTACCAAACATATATAACACTGAGATTATGAACTATAGGTTTAAAACAGTGTTACATTCATAAGAGTTTTGGGTGTTGCCCATTTAGTTTCCAGAACATGGCTGTGTTTTTCGCAACTGGAAATCTTTCCAAACAGCTAGATAGTAGTTTCTTGAGGGGGCAGCGATCTTTTACATTAATTTGACAGAATATATCTGCCATTTCCTCTGACATATTCTTAAAAGGACTTTTAACCACGGGGAAGTTCTGATGGAAAATATTAAGGGTTTGTGTGATTTTTAACCTTCAAAAACTTTGGTATACCTCGATACAGATAACAGATACTTGATAAGGGGCTCATATGTTTTACGGGGTACCAAAAAAAAAAAATCCAGATTTTGACATGTCAAATAGCACTGATGTTGGCAAGTACTAACTCTAACCTTCAGCCCACTTGGTCCGATGGAGGAAAGACAACATTAATTATACAAGGGCTATAGTCAAAGTACAAATATCTTTAAAAATAAGGAAATTTGAAAAAGACAATTAATATGTTTAACATACAGAGCATTTCTCTAGACTTTCCAGACAAATACTATGTTCCTAGGACATATTTTGGTCCCTTTGCCCTCCAGCAGCACTGTGCTGAGTTTAGAGTGCCATTGCTCTGTTGGGTTCAAGGCTGCATAGTGTCTTCCCACATAATCATGCGCTTAAAGTGGCACATCAAAAAACTGAAAGGGCTTTAAAATGCCACGATCAGGTTTGATCTATAATTGGTTATTCAGCTGTTTTGTCTGGACTTTTAAACCTGGCCCTCTATAAGTGCCTCAAAACCCCAGTCCGCTGTCTCTCGCTGGTACAGGCTGCGCTGTCTCAGCTAACATTTATTGCGAGTTATGGAACCCATGAATAATTGATCCCAATTCTATTTAAGATCCTGACGAGGACAAATGGTACGGGGCTGCTTTGGCCAATATTTCTCCCTCCACTGCCCTAATAGAAGACCTCTTAACCCACACAAGCACTGTCATTTTTACTCCTTTCATATTCCCCTTTTCCTTTTCTCATAAAGTGCACTGCACCTTTTTTTTCCAAGTCCCTATTTCAGGAGCTGGATCTATTCCAGACATTGTGCAGGGTATTATGGAAGCATAGCTGGAGCAACATGATAAACGATGCCAACAGGAACCAGTAGCAGATAGCAGGGTGAAGATTTATCTGTGTTGTTTCATAGTGAACTGGCCCTTTAGTGTCATAACCAGGGTGAACATTTGGAAGCAACGACATGGGGATGTAATGCATCTATTAATGATATGAGGTGAACACCACGATCAATGCTTATAGCATTTTGGCCTTTGAGTCACTATAACAAGCCCAATATTTAAGAGAAAGTGTGACTGTGTGTGTTCTTATCCTGGAGTTGTAAGGTAGAGTAGATCACACAGACTCTGCTAAATCCATAGAAAAGGCTAGATCTGCCTATCCAGGAAAACAATAAGTCTGACCCACTCCAGTTGGTCAATACTAAGTTATTTAGTCCATGCTAAACCAATGATCAAGTTTAAACTACTGGACAAAGAAAAAATCTAAAAATCTCACCTCTGAGTGTTCCGGCTGTGAAGTGAGTTTGCTCTGTCCTTGCATAGACTGTATAAGGTATCAAATGTTTGGCTCCGCCTACTGCCTGTGGATAGGCTTAATGCTGAAATGTTGTATTTATTCTCGGTGCCATAAACCAAATTTGGACCCAGAGTTTGCACACAAGGAATTAGAAGCTAGACCAACAAAAAACAAGTTTCTGAAGGCCTTCCAGCACCATAAAGATCACCCTAAACACCTGCTTCGGTGTGTCCAATTTAGCAAGTTTATTATTATACGTAGTGAGCATACAGACCCCCTTACTCTTTTCAAAAAAGCACCAATGAACAAATCATCAAGCAGCAATCCATCCCAACTGTTGGTTGGAGCAGGAGATCTTCATCCCTGTGTCCCTACTACAAATGAATCATACGTGCAATTAACAGTTGTTTCTATTGCCCGATTTCCATCCACTATATTGTTATTATAAGATACGGAATTTTGTTTATAACTATACTGCAAAAACACTTTTTTTACTTTGACTTGTAGACCTCTACCTCGACCATAAAGTCAAAAGCCAAACCGGAAAGAAAAAAAGCAAAACTCTATCTTTGACCATGTCTACAAATCCACTGAATGAGCTCTTGCTATCACTATGTATACTGTTTGTCATCCATTGATTTTACTACTAGCTCAGAGCTTATCTGTGTTTCTGTCCTAGATTCCATTTCAATTCAATTTGGTTTATATAGCGGCAATTTACAATGCATGTCATTTCAAGGCATTTTACAGTCAAATTCAATGAACTTATACAGACAAATTTGTCAAAAAGTTTCCTATCTAATGAAACCCAGCAGATTGCATCAAGTCTTGAGAAGCAGCATTTACTCCTCCTGAAAGAGCGTAGAGCCACAGTGGACAGTTGTTTGCATTGTCGATGGTTTTGCAGCAACCCCTTAT
This sequence comes from Fundulus heteroclitus, assembly GCF_011125445.2. Lineage (NCBI taxonomy): Eukaryota > Metazoa > Chordata > Actinopteri > Cyprinodontiformes > Fundulidae > Fundulus > Fundulus heteroclitus. The sequence goes on along the minus strand of NC_046378.1, from coordinate 5,368,566 downwards.
ACTGACCATGCATGAAGCGACAGTGGAGGGGAAAACTCACCCTTAACAAGGAGGAAAACTTCCAGCAGAGCCAGGCTCAGTGTGAACGCCCATTTGCCTCGACCGACCAGGGGTTAGAGAAGAGACACAAAAGCACAGAAGCACACTTTGATCTAGGATTACTTTCTATGTTATATGGTAATAATGGATGATCTGCCCACCTAGATGGTGTCACAGCTAACAGAACCCCAAACCAGGTGTACCTAATATGAAGGCAAAAAAGTCAGAGAGGACATAAAGATAAAAGTTGAAATAACAACAAACAATGCAAATTGGAGAACAATAGGAGAACTCAGCAGAGTGAGAAAAATAGACCCTGATGTCTTCCAGTAGCCTAAGCCTATAGCATCATAAATACTGAGATACCTCAAGGTAATCTAAAGCTGGGCATACACTGTACGAGTTTTTGCCCTTTTCGGGCCGATTCTTCAGTTATGCAAGAATTTTTTTGGATCGGGCCGAGTTTGAGCTTTATCGTTTGTGTGTGCTTTGGGAAAAATCTGTGATGGTTACAACCCGCAAAGTATCGCTCCGGTCACTAACCTTTTGTCTCCGCTTCCAGTGGTTCCTGTCCCTGACACTGGCGATTTATCCACGTCCTGCAGCAGTTTACCATCCAATAAACTGTCTTTAAACACTATCTGTTTTTGTATCTGGTAGAATTCTGGGTCCTCTGGTTATGGTCATTACAGATAGTAAATAATTACAATAGTCCAGTCTTGAAGTAGCAAATGCATGGACTAGTTTTTCAGTGTCACTCTAATTTTTGGCAAAATTCTTGAGAAGTAAAAAAGGAAACCGTGGAAACCTGTTTAATATAGGATTTAACTGACATGTCTTGACCAAAAATAGCACCAAAGTTTTTTACCTTTATTGCCAGAGTCGAGTTTAATGCCATTCAGATTAAGTGATTGATAAAGAATTTTACTTTTTTAAGGACTCTGGTCCAAAAAGGCTGCACAGTGGCGCAGTGGGTAGCACTGTTGCCATGAAGGTCCTGGATTTGAGTCCTACCCTTGCCCTGGGTCTTTCTGCATGGAGTTTGCATGTTCTCTTTCGGTACTCTGGCTTCCTCCCACAGTCCAAAAAACATGACTGCTAGGTTAATTGGCCTCTACAAATTCTCCTTGTGTCCTTGTTGTTTGTCTCTGTGTTGCCCTGCGATAGACTGGCAACCTGTCCAGGGTGTACCCCGTCTCTCACCCATTGACAGCTGGAGATAGGCACCAGCACCCCTTGTGACCCCATAAGGGATAGACATGTTAGAAAATAGATGGATGGACAACTTCTGCCTTGTCAGAATTCAAAAGCAGGGAATTTGAAGTCATACAGGTTTTGATGTCATCAAGACATGATGACACCATCCTAGATGAAACAATTAAAAGAGCTGCTTCTGACATAAACTCTATTTTACTTTTGCTTTAACATAGAAAGTCTGTCTGGACCAGTGCTTCTTTTTCATTTATGAATTAAATTGAATTAGAATGTCTCAAATGGGATGATTTGAATGCACACAACATTTCTAATTATAGATCCAAACTGTTTGCCTTGTAAAGAACCTTGAGACATATGTTTAATACAAATAAACTGAATTGAATTAAAAGCTGTTATAAATCTCCCATAAAGTACCTTTACCAGAGAATCCCTTTTGGGTAACTTTTGCTGCTGGCCACAAACCTGAATAAAAATGCAAGGTTGGAATTGTGATATGAAAAAAGAAAAACAACAATTGACAACAGAATGTTTACTCACTTTTTGTTGTTCCCCACTGCATTAGTCTTTTCGCTTGTATTTCTGATGTTATACATTACATTCACCCGTTGCAATCACATGCACATGGTATATTATGCAAATAAAGTGATTGTATGATAAAGCAATTTTCAGGACAACCAATCGATACTTTGCCTAGTGAGAAGCTAGTAGTACTGCATCTTGGGTGATGTCATGGTGTAATGCCTCTTGCTTAGTGGGTGCTGCATCCTCTGGGGCCTTTCAGAGGAGGTGTTTTATACTGACAGAATATTTGACACAGATTGTACACAGGTGGCACACAGGTGGTGTACACAGGTTGTACACTGGTCTACAACCTGTGACCGTTTCGATGTGATTGATGTTTTTATGTTTTCATGATGTAACTAACTTTGAACAGCCTTGCTGCTGAAATGTGCTAGACAAAAACTTGACTCGACTTGACAGGTGGGCTTCATTTCACTAATTATGATTTTTTGGAAAGTAATTGGTTGGATCAGAATTTTTGGGGGGCTTTTTAGCAAAAGGGTGGAAACATATGCACATGCCATTCAAAGAAAATAAAAATGATCCTTTTATACATATTTTGTCTTTTCACTTTACCAACTCAGACTATTTTGTGCAGATCCATTACATAAAACATGATTAAAAGTTTGGAATATATCAAAATGCGTAAAAAGCTGAGGGTGTGAATACATTTGCCAGGTATTATATGTGCACTGTGCACTAAATTATTTACATTGTTTCTCACATGCTAATGTCTATTTGCACACTTTTAGTTTCTCATGGAGTGTTTGTATGGACATCCGTGTAAACTGCACAATTCCTTAACTTAAAAATTAGGACTTCTGCTAATTACTGTTTGTACACTTTAACTTCTCTGGCAATGTTTGTATGACACATGTCATGCAATTGAACAGTAATTTATATCGTTCTGTAAAGTGACTGCTACATGTCTTTTATGACTCAAACATTTAAATCTTATTAGATGCTAAGGACTATTTGGATGCTTTAAGCGACTGAGGAAGGGTTGTCGGTGCGTTGAGCAATTAAAACATTATGTCTTGTTTTTTGTCTGTGTGTTATCTGCGAATTCTGAGCTGTTTTTTCACCAAATACATGTTTATGGTTGTCATGATGCAGCCTGAAGGCTGCATTCTGAACAGTTCTTGCTCTTTCCCCAGTGCAGCCCTGATTGGGAACACCTGTCAGGCTGCAATCAACCTTGGACTCATTCCACCTGCTCACCTCTCTATAAGAACTCACCTCAGTTTGTCCATAGTCACCTTTTCTTCTCCAGTCCTCTGAACATCATGCCTGTCCTGTTCCTGCTCGTGTCCTGTTCCTGCTCGTGTCCTGTTCCTGCTCGTGTCCTGTTCCTGCTCGTGTCCTGTTCCTGCTCGTGTCCTGTTCCTGCTCGTGTCCTGGTCCTGGTCCTGTTCCTGGTCCTGTCTGTTCCCGTCTGCCAGTTCCTGTATCCCTGCAACTTCCGTCTGGTAAATGACTCTGGCTTTCATCATCCACTTCTTGCTGCTTCAATAAACTCTGGAAACCAGCTCTGTGTGTGTGTGTGTGTGCTGTGTTCTGGTTCATCCAAGACTAATCATGACAGAACAAACCGGTCCAAGGATGAACTCAGTCACACACAGAGCTTGGTGCAGGAGCTGGCAGGACTCTGGATTCGTCTTGCCTGGGCGACGCCTCGCTTCTGGTTCGTCTCGCCAGGATCGCTGTTCGTGATGCCTAGCCTCTGGTTCGTCTCCCCGGGGTCACTGTTGCGACGCCCGCCTCTGGTTCGTCTGGTTCCGGTGCTCTCAAATGTTCCGGTGCTCTCAAGGGTTCTGCGCTTACAGAGGGTCCTGCGCTCATGGGTTCCGACGCCTTCCACGCGTCCACTTGGTTCCAACGCCGACAAAGGGATCCTGCGCTCCTGAGTTTCTGCGCCCGTGAGGTTCCTGCGCCCGATGGGTTCCACCTTTTGTTTTGTTTTTGCCCGCCATCCGGCTACTCCACCCGCCCAGGCAAGGAGGCTATTGGTCGTCTGGAAGCCGACCTTGAGGGGGTAAATGTCAAGATGCATTCTGAAGGCTGCATTCAGGCTGCAATCAACCTTGGACTCATTCCACCTGCTCACCTCTCTATAAGAACTCACCTCAGTTTGTCCATAGTCACCGGTTCGTCTCCAGGCCTCTGAACATCATGCCTGTCCTGTTCCTGCTCGTGTCCTGTTCCTGCTTGTGTCCTGTTCTTGCTCGTGTCCTGTTCCTGCTCGTGTCCTGGTCCTGGTCCTGTCTGTTCCCGTCTGCCAGTTCCTGTATCCCTGCAACTTCCGTCTGGTAAATGACTCTGGCTTTCATCATCCACTTCTTGCTGCTTCAATAAACTCTGGAAACCAGCTCTGTGTGTGTGTGTGTGTGTGTGTGTGTGTGTGTGTGTGTGTGTGTGTGTGTGTGTGTGTGTGTGCTGTGTTCTGGTTCATCCAAGACAAATCATGACAATGGTAACATAAACAGGAATCAAAATTCTTTATTTTTGAAATAGCTTATAACTACACGCTTCACATTTTACATGATCAGTGGTCTTGTTTATTTATGTTTTTTTTATTTTCACTTGTCCTGTTGCAGTATTTCAGACATAACAAATAGACAAGCTGGTTGGCTACATGTTCCAGCACAGACTGCCCACTGTGGATCAACTCTCTTCCAGGAGGAGTGAATGCTGCTTGTAAAGACTCAATGTAATCTTCTGGGTTTCCTTAGATAGGAAACTTTTTGACCAATCTGTATGATTTGATTGAATTTGACTTTTTAAAGTGCCTTGAGGTGACATGTGTTGTGAATTTGTGCTCTATAAATACAATTGAATTGAATTAAATTGAATATATGAAAACAGATTCCTAATTGCATGATTGACTTTATTGAACAAAAAGTGCATGTAGCATCAAGGTAGACAGACCACATTGCTATGAGCTTCAACTATTTGGCTTGCGTGTCTGTGTGTGTGTGTAAGCATGTTTATGGTGGGTGGGTGTATGTGAGCAAGTTTGTCACATGAAGGTAGAAAGTTATTCTAGTGGTGAGAACAGTAGAAAGCCTGCAGCACTTGGTACCCAAAAGCATTAAAGGGCAGATGCTCATGGCTCCGGAAGACTGTAGCCGCCCCAGGCAGACAAACACACTGCCCCTCCCCAACACAGCCATACGCCCCTCAAGGTAGGTTGTCAGCGAATCAGAGGAAGAGCAACCCCCTGTCCAAAGAAGCACAGGAGAGGATAATCCAATGCTAAAAATGAGCTATGTGAAAATAAGACTGTCAAACATATTGCCAGGTACCACTCACTGACAGCTGGAATCCTGCTCTCACAGTACATTATAAAAAGAAAATTAAATATGAATTATAGACAGAGCGGCTCAATTTGTACTCTCTTCTCTTCAATCTTCTCTCTCAAGTTTTAGTTCGTCCAAGTCATGCTCATTTCAGACATCTCTATCCTTTCTCCCAATTAACATAAACCCCTTTTCGGCAGCAGGAGCAAGTCTCAGATACATTTGGGTCCATTATGTAGACAAAATCAGAGCTCTGCAGAGAGGCTTAGACAGGGAAAAGGCCAGAGCAAAGAGGATGAGGTCCTTACTGGTCTCTTTTGGCATTTGCCAGGGTGAGAACAGAAGCATTTGAAAAAAGCATAAAACTTTTATTTTGGTTAAAAAAATAATTGTATCACATTTCTGTAAACTACAGAGCTATCTTTATGGATCTTATTTGTTTCATGAGTTTTGGGAGCTCATCACGTTATACAGAGAAATTACTTCATCAACACATGCAGTTAGTTAAACTTTCCGTGAAAATTACTGCAGTTCCTTGCTAAATTTCTGCACATCGTTTTACAACAGAGATAATCATCCCTGTTATAATCAGACTGCTATTTGTGTGTTTCCACATGTGAACATGTTGCTGCATTTAGGTCAGAGAGGATCTAAAAGAAGCAGACAGATGGCTGGTCAGAAGAACAAAAGGCGAGCAGAAGGTTTGCTGCTAATTAGGAGCTGCACTTCCAAATTCTCTGTGTGTTTTTGCTGAGTCTGAAAAAGCAAAGGCTAAAACTACCGTCAGAGGTAGGTAAGACAAAGACCATGTGTACATATTTTTGTTTCTGACAGCGAGGCTTAACTGATAGTAAAATTGTTGATCTTAGCCACTCACATTCATATTCATGTGAAACTGTAACTGAATGAGAAGGATTTGTTTTGTCTTGTACACACTCAACACCACATTAAGATCAGCAGATTTAGACAAAAAATATTTTGATCCTTACAAAATAGGAATATAAAAGATAGTGAAAAAAGGGGGGATGCTCTCTTACGGTCAATCGCTGGCCCAAGTGGAGGATTTTAACCATCTCTAAGTCTTATGACAGGATGGAGCAAGAGAGGGATTGACAGTTTGTGGTTACATCTCCAAAGTCAGCATTTTGAATCATGAAGATTCACAGTATAACTCATTGAAGATGAGTTATACTGTAAATCACCTCTGGGATATACAGGATATCTGTGTCTCCATCCTGGACCTGCTAGTTTAGTTCCATGAGTTAATCTTAAAGAACCAAAACATAATGGATGGAATAAGGGATTGTATATTTTTTTTAATGACAAACCTATGCTATCTGCTCGAAAAACTAATCTGACAAAATGTCTAAACATCTTTAGGCCTAGTCCACAGGTAGCTGGATATCTGGGAAACGGATACATTTTTATGCAGTCAGGCCTTTCATCCACACATAAACTCCATTATACATCTATAGAAAAAAATTATTGTGAAAACTTTTTTTTAAACGATGGGGAGAGATATTAATTTTAATGAAAACCTGGCTACGTGTGTGTAAGGCTTAATTGCATTTACTTTAAAAATTTTTTTTCTTTAACCTGTTGTGCAATCAAATGTTTTTAAGTTATTTAAAAACATGTGTATTTGACAATTCTTTTTGTTGTGACTTATGCTGATACAATGTAAGCGATACCACAACATCTTGAATCTGAGTCCTTCTAGTCTGATTCCCAAATGAAGTTAAATTGTTCCTGAATCTTTTTATCACATGCTTCAAGGTTAAACTATTTAAACTACTCCACTCATCTTGTGAGAAGCTGATAAAATCAGCAATACCAACCTTTTGCCTCCCCATGTCTGCGTCCACTACAGGTGCAGCTTCAGATGTGCGAGTTTTTAACTCCAACAACAAAACTTGTGAAACTGTTTTATGACATTTTTATTCAGATTCAGAAGAGATCGGCGACACACAAATAAACACTGTTTCTATTAGGATAATAGTGCCCATATTTATCACCCCCCACAGAATACAGCAACACAAAACAGCAAGCTCTTCACACACGCAAAGTAGCAAGCACTTAAAGCAACATTGCTTTCAGACAAGCGTGATGTTCCATCCCTTACCCTGGCACAGAACTGAGAAGCCGGTCAGTCCGGTAAGAGCACAATCCACGTGGCTGGGCGTCCACTCGGACCCACGGTAGACTTCGCCGGACTGAGGGCAGTCTCCTCTTTATATACTTATAAACAAAGGGCCAGGTATGGAGAAAGAATGGCCACTTCTCCCTCCACAGCTGCCCTGTTTCCCAAAGCATGTTTCCAAAACAGAAACCGTTCCCAGCATCTCAGCAGTGTGTGAAGCACACATACTCCCTGGGAATATGAAAACACTTAAACTACTGATGCAAGACACTGATGCAGAATCTAAATTAAAGCAACATTTTTGGTAAAGAAAAAAAATACATTAATTTGCACCACAAATAAACAATAGATTTTCACAATACTTTCTCTTCAGTTGTAGTAATTTAAAACCACAATTTCAGTCCATATCAACCCTCAATATTTCAATTGAGGCTTTCCAAACACAACGTTCAACCCTAAGTTAGAGGGCTAGACCTGAATCAATGCTCGGGTGCATTGGAGCCAAAAACAAACAGCTTGTTTGCTCACTGAACCAAATAAATGAAATAATACCACATGCATTGATTTAGTTTATGTGGAATCATATGTTTTGATCATAAGTAAAATAATGTTTCATTGAACTATACATGCTCAGTTAATCCAATGTGGTTGCAACCGAAGTGAACTGTGTAACGTTTGTAACCGAACCTATGAACTATAATCATGTGCTGTGTTTGAAAATGCTTGTGGTAAAGAGAGTAAATTTCTCCTTGAAACAGAGTATCCTGCTCTGTTCTCAGCATAGCTGCAGGAGAAGTTCTACATGCTCCTTCCTCATAAACAACCCCTTGTTAGGAACAAGATAACAAGCCTGAGGAGAAAGGGAGTTGTAGGGAAGCATCTGGGAGTTTTCTGCAGCTGACGCAAATAAGGGTACGGTGTTTAAGCTTAAAAGTGGAAGTTTGATTGTAAAGCCCTCTGATCACACTGGGATGAGCGCTGGTGCTGTGTTGTTGTAAGTGTTGATCTCCAAAGATATCTTTGTACTTGGCTTCATATAATAAATGCTTGATTGATTTGCATTCACTGACTCTGTTTGCCTTTGTTCTCTCTCGTCAACAAATTTGGGGTGTCCAGGAGTGGTACCTAAACATTTTGTACTCACAAACCCTTCAGAGTTCATGATAGGATTGGGAAAGGTAGGTGTGGAGATCCTTTTAAAATGACACTTAGCAAGGTAAGTAGGCAGGGGATACCGACACAAACACCAAGGTCCTTCACGGTAGCAACATCACAGATGGGAACCCAAATGGCTGAATGACAAACTTCTGTTGGTCCAGCAGGCCCATAGTGTAGCTCCTGGTTCACTATCATTTGCTTTATAAAGTCCGTTACAGTCGGCAACTCTGCATTAACTGTTGTAATGGATAGCTTTACTCTGTTTTTGTCCCTCGTCTGCTTTAGATTTAATGAACCATTTACCTGGCCAATGCTAAGCCTCTTCTAATCGCTCCTCGCAAACAGATTTTTTCCCTGACAGTCTTATTTAAAAGATACGATAAAAATGAAATAAAAATTCAGCTGCAGATCTAAATTGACCAGCTTGTTACAGAGGCAGCTATAGGTTGTCCTTTAACTGGAGGGACTCTGACAGCCTGGCCATATTTTATGGGAACAGATGAATGCCTAAAAGTTTAATGTAGAAAAAATGTTTTTAAAACCACTTTCACCCTTCTAATGAGGGGAGTTTTTGCTGGACACATCCTGTTATCATCTTGTTTTACTCACAGTAAAGATTTTTACACGCCTGGAATAGTGTTATTTTGTTAATTGGACACACAGAACATAATACACAGATAATCCAACCCGCAGCAGCACAGAGGCCAGGTTTTAAACTAAAACCCAAAGAGACCTCGCTTGAAATTCTCTCTGAATCTTCCTTTTGTTGGAAGCAAAGCCTTGGTCTTTGCACTAATTTTATCTTTCTCTGAGTTTTCTGCTTCTAAAGTGGTTTATTTATAGAGGCATCTGTATGTTGACATGGATGCCTCAATCTTTTGCAACACAGCTCTATCCTCTCCCTCATGCTGGATCCTAACCTATCAGAATATTTTGGGCAGATTTCAGGCAACAGTCTCTCCAAGCCAGATCTATGTAGGATGTTGTGCGTGTTTGTGTGTGTGTGTATGTGAGACAGTGTAGTTTGCTTGTGGCAGCGCGATAAAAGACAGATGTCAGAGTTTGACAGAGACAGAATGGAGAGGAGGAGAATGGGCCAGCCTCGGCCGAGTTACTTGGAGTGGGTGGAGAAGGAGAATTGGAGATAGCAGCAGAGTGGCACATGTATAATTGACAACCTGCGCTTCCTCTCCATAGAGTGTATGACATTTTCTCTCTGTAATCTACTTTCTTGGCCAGCAGACAAGATGGTAGCTGGCCGGGGCTGTGAGTTGACTGCTTGGATGAAAATGGCAAGGCGGTGAATAGGATTGGGGAGGAAAATGTGAAGCGTACAAAAAGCCACGGCAGCGTTGACATTCTCTTTTTTGCTTCAGTGTTACACTTTTAGCAGTAGCAGGACTGTCACTGATATAAGCTGCGAGGATGTTAGGCATGGGGGTGAGCCGAAACTGCTGCCGCTGTTTTGCCTCAGTGCTGTGGGTGGGATCTAAACAGCTGTTGACATGAGTGATGGAATGGAAAAGTGTACGTGAACGTGTGGGTTAGGCTCCAATTCAGCAGTGAACACATTTAGTCAGCGCTATAGATTATGGGTAGCAAAGTGCGTGGGTTTGTAAATAAAGTACGGGTGGGCATCCGCTTTACAAGCATTTTGCCCATGAAGGTAATTACTAAGTTCCAGAAACAGTGACGCAATGAAGTATGATGGAAGTAATAAGTCAAGCTGTCAGGTTGTGTAACCACCTTAAAGCTTTTAGGTTTGTGAGTTATTAGGAGGAAGTGAACTAGAAGTGGGCATACACATTGGGCTATGGGAGAAACAGGTCTAGGAGAGACAGCCAGGCATTCTTCTCCCCAGCGGACACTCTCCAGGTCATTCTGGGGAGATCCCATGACATTCCCAGGCAACGAGAGAAATTTGCTCCTGAATAAGGGAGCTGGGCATTAGCCAGGTTCTCAGCTGAGCTTTACAATGCAAACAGAAGAAGGAGATGAAGACAGAACGAAACTAGAGAAGGCAATTTATGTAAAACATTTACACCTAAACAAGCTTCAAAGGAAGGAAATCACTCTCCGGGAAGGAGTTATTGTCAGGTTACAGTGTTAAACCACAAACACGTCACCTAGACTGAGTGGGATGTCTGTAAAGGCAAGGCAAGACAGGTTCACTTTCAGTAACAAGACAATTCAAAGTGCTGTACATGAATGGAGCATAAGGAAAGATAACATTACTGATGAAAGCACATTGCAGAGGAATAGTAGCAGTAAGTCAAGATATGAAACAAGATGGATTACAGAAGACTCAAAAATAGTAATAATTCTACATTTTATTTACCAGCACCTTTCATAAAGGTCACAGTCACTAAACAAATGAAAAGCAAAAAATAGTAAAACTAGAAAAAAACTAAAATAAGTTATATTCAGCAGTGCAATCACAAGCAGATCTTCGCCCCAAATTAAGGTCTAATAACCAAAGGAGAAGGAAGGACTGAAAGAACATGGAACATCTTCAACTTTTCTTCAGAGGAGCATCATACAAGGGACAGAGATATGTAAAAGAAGATGTTATCCTCTGATGAGAGAAACCTTAATTTGGACGGTCCTGGTAGCTTCCAGTGTTACTGGCCTGACAAGGACATTGCCACTGGAGAAGTGATGATCTGGGGAGCTTTCTCCTTAAATGGAGCTACAGGTTGCGGAGGGCTTTCAAACAACTGGTGGCTAGGTGGAGATGTTGCGGTGAACATCTTTCTTTCTCGATTATTCTGATTGACGTTTTTCTCGCCAGAGGATAACATCTTCTTTCACATTTTACTTCCATTGTGTAGTGCTGCCTTACAAAAAAATTGAGGATGTTTCTTGTTCCTGTAGTCCTTCTCTGCTTTACGGTTATCGGGCTGCAGTCAGCATCGCTAAGAACCTTCATTTGGGTCAAGGATTTGCTAGATTCTTGGACTTGCCGTATGGGATATTTTTAGTGTAAAACTTCACTTTATTATTCCACAACTCTCACTATCCTCCACAACCCTCTTAATGCGTCAAACCTGGTGGCTGGCGCCAGAAATCTTGCTTTGAGTAGATGGATGATCCTGCTATATTTTAAAACAGAACAGCCCTTTGCCATGCAAAAAAGTCTAAATTTTTGATCAGATGATGATCATCTTTTTTAATTTAAACACAGTGGCCACCAGACCTAAGGGAACCAGCAGGCCAAATAAATGTACTGAAACAAAAGATTAGATTACTTTTCAGTGTGGGATGAAACTCCTGCAGGGTTTAAATTCCCCACACTGAGCTTTCTGTCTTCCTTTCGGCCACATTTATCTCAGAACCTAACCAAACCCATCAAGCAGATTAATGTGATTCTTTCTTTTTTGCTGAACCTAATTTTCCATCACCTTCTTTTCATATCTGCTTTTACCAAGATCCACTCATTTAATTTGAATTTCATTTTTTGTAATCAGTACATTATGATTTGTCTCGCATCTGTCTTCCTGTTTTTTTTTTTTTACCTAGCTGTGGCATCTTGCAGATCTTTTCCATCACCTTTTTCTTGTTTTACACAGTGCTGCATGATTTCCCAGTTCACGCTGTCTATTCCCCTCCCATGTTTCAGCGTTCCTAAATTGAACTCATCAAAAGGTTAACTTTAGAGCAGAGCTGTAATGAGTTTTGACTGTTTCACACCTACGGTTCCTCTGAGTTCAATGGGTGTTTGGCGTCTCCACCCCCATAGATGAGTTGTTCCCCCTGATCTGGAGCTTATCTGCAATCTTTACAGATCATATGAAGCAAACTAAGGAACTGGAAAGATATGTGGTGATACAAATTTAAATGCAATAATTTACAGAGATGTGAAAAAGGATTTAAACCTTGTAGATTTCTTCTGCTGTTTCACAATTAAAGAAGAATTGTGCAAGTTTAAAGGTTAAATATATGGGTTTTTTTTTTCGTTCCCATACATGCCCTTACAATTGCCCAGTGTGTAAAACGAGTTATCCTCTAATTACCACAGTTGCTTCTATAGGATGGATTAGTCACTTCATAAGAGAGTTTTTTGGGCCGTATTCTTTGGGTGTGTGCATGGGTGTCACGAGCTGCATGCTCTTGTTCACCTCGCTTCTTTGAATTTCCGCTGTGATCGATGCAGTAGCGAGATAACATGGGCTAACGTTAATATTTATAGCCTTCTAACCTCAGAAGACACCACACCTCTAAACAAAAGACCTGTGCAGCTGCAGCAGGAGATGCTTTTCCTCTTCTCCCATGCACATGCACAACTCTGGGGTGATTTCAACTTGTCACCAGAGAGGGGCAAACTTCTGCAAAAAGTCCAGAACTTGCGCAGAGCAACTTTGAATGATCACCAAGCTTAATTTTGTGTCAGACAAAGATAATCAGAGTAAATATACAAAATGATTTGCCATCCTTGGTGGCAAAAAGTCTTTACAATTTAGCATCTAAACTGGATTTAAGTGTAAACTTTGACAGGGCCACTTTTAATGTCTTTTTGAGCCAAGAAGAGGTGGACATGAAGGTTTGCTTTGAATTATTGTGTTTTTGCTTAACCCCAGTGAGTTTGAACTGTAGGTCACACACTGATGGTGGGACATTCTCCTTCACTGTTAGAGAGCAGAAATCATGGTTCAATGAATTATGTTAAGTCACCCAGTTCCTAAAGCAATAAAGTAGCAGAACTTCATACTACCACATTTTTTACGATATTATTTTTTTCGAATGCTGTGTTAGTTTTAAACCAGATGTAATATGACTTAAGAAACTTAAGCAACTTAAGAAAAGTTGAGACTTTGTCTTGTCAGTCCACAGAATATTCTAAAAGCTTCGGGCATCAACATGGGTTTGGGAAATGTGAAACAGGCCTATTGTATCAGTTTTTGTCGGCCTCGTTTTTGGAGTAATCTTGCTTGCAGCGCTACTCATGGGAAGGTTCACCACTGTTCTGGAGGCCCAAAGCCAAAAATCTGCATTCTGACACACATACTGCACCTTCCCTAAGTGCTTCACATTCACTAACGGGCTGCCAGATTATTGAAATATTATGCCCGTATATGTTCAGTGTTCTTGGCATGTCCCTGATTTATCACCATGTTACAACTTCAATTTTGTCTCCTGGATTTCCCTGCCTTGCCTTGATCATGTTAGACATTTTGATTTGTTTTCCAACCTCAGCGTACCTGTCTCTTGTCCCCCACCTGTCCCTCAGATTCCGGATAAATCTCTGCCAATCTGCCTGATGCTGTGGCAGTGTTTACAGCAAGTATTCTGCTCTACCAACACAGATGTCTCTCACTGGAACAAACTATCAGGACCAAGTCCCCTGTTCGGATCCTGAAAAGGTTGTATTTCCAAATCTTTTTGCTATCCTTGACTCTTCTGCAGCCACTAACCACCTCCCTTTTCAAATGTTCCTATCATGCTTTCAGAGGTTACCTGTCTCCCGCCAGTTTAATCATTGAAATAAATCTGTTAAATCACACTCTGTGTCTGGTAGAATTTTTCGGGTCCTCTGTCTGGTGGATTTCACTCCACTGTCGGGGAATTTCTATAGATGTGATGGATGTATTGCCTTTTTTAAGATCCCCTACCCTACTTCAAGCTGTCAGACAGGTTTCATCAAAGTGATTACTTCACTAAACAGGTCTGGCAGTAATCAAGCCAAAAATGTGATTATTCACTGTTAATTAGAGATATAACTATGTTTTAAAAACTGCATTTTCTACTTTACTCAGAATTGTTTGATCAGAAAGTTAAATGTGTTTGCTTTGAAACATTTAACAGTGACAAAAAAACAAAAAATAAGTCTAAGCAGCCAGATTGTATTCTCAGAACCATACATATATCAAGGTTGTCACTAAGGTTTATTTTAGATGTAAAAGTGTGTAAATAAAGATTTATAAATCTGCTGTCTTTATCCCCAATGAGTATGAAGGCCTTACAGAAACATCCTTTTATAATCTGTATACAGTTTCTCTTCGAGATAATGTTGTTGATGCTAAAATATACTAATCTTTGCTCACTGGCAGTTAATCTTCAACACCACTGTTTCCGTTTGTGTTCTGATGAAAAGCAAACATTTTAATCGAGTATGTTCAATTTTCTGCCAAAAGTGAAGGAATTTGCCCCTTGGCGGACTGGAGATGGTTATTTGATTTTTGAATATCAAGCAATTCCTCTCCCTTGTTTTCTCACAACATGTCATCCATTGAAAGTCTGTGATTGGTTCGGCTTGACTGAAGAAAGTAATTTACACAACAAGAAGTGATTTTATTTAGTTAACAGAGAATAGAGTGGATGTCTCCCCAAGCCTTTTGCCGTGTAAGGGAGCAGATAAAGGGACTGCAGCAATGGTGGTTTTAATGTGAAAGCACTGCATAACTGCACAGAGCGCTCTGTTCAACCGAGCAGACACCAATAGCGCACATGCTGCCCTCAGGCTTACTTCCAGATCTCAGCTATGGTTTCCCAGAGATCAGCAACTCACTAAAATCTTCATTGCACACTAACCTTTCTACTACAGCAAACGATTCATTCTAACAGTTTTTCACATCCCAACTGGACATGGTCTCAAAATGGTAACTTCCTTACAGGTGATAAAATTGCAAAGTGATCAATCCTCGATCTATGGTGCGCCCTACCTATGTCTCTAGTTCATTACTGCAACCTGAAACACAAATAACCACACACACACACACACACACACACACACACACACACACACACACACACACACACACACACACACACACACACACACACACACACACACACCTCAAAGAAGAGGTGTATGTGGGGGTTAGGGGAATCAACCCTAACCCTCAAGTTTAAGAGTCCAACTTGAGTCACACTCAAGTCGCAAACATAATAGACTTTAGATCTGACTTTGACTCCTGGTCTGAATCTCGAGTTGTATTAACAGTTTTTAACTAATGTAATGACAGGTGAAATGAAGCTGGTATGTGACCTACAGACGGCAGCCGCTGCTCATGTTTTACTGTGAAAGGATGAGCTTGATTTTTACCCAGTGATGTTGGGGGATTATGGGATGTTAATGTCTCAGTACAAGCTGTTCATCTGAGCTGTAGCTTCACAATAATGACCACATAACTCTCCAAACAAACACTGTATTAAATGACTTTGGATCATTTAGGAAACAAAAGGTTTTTTGAACCTGAGATAGAGCTAAAGACTTCAGAGCGGACTGTGAATTGGGATTAAAGACTCAAGACTTGACTTGGACTTGAATAAATTACTGATGAACATTTCTGCCTCAAGGCAATAAAGGTGATCAGTTAATGTTGCTTTCATGCTTTTTCAGTCATCAGAGAAAGCTGGAATACCAGGAGAGAATATATGCATGCAAGAACATGCAGACTTTGCACAGAATGGCTCTTCCTAGGTTCGAGCTTGGTGAGGCACCAGTACTCATCACTGATCCACAGAGGTGATGAGTTGCAAGTTATAAAGGACTGAATCATCTCAGTTACTTTATTTAGCTGAACATAATTAGACCCTTTTTAGGAGCCCTAAGTCCCTGCCTTGCAACTAGTTACTTTTATTATTATAAAGTGGTAATTGCAACTAATTCAAATTTTCTGAGGTGTTGTGCACCAATGAGGCCTTGTTAATGTCAAAATTCAATACCAAAGCACCTGTTCATGGGCTGGCAGCTTTGTTAATTAGCTCAAAAATGGTCAGAGCAGAAAACAGGTTTTCTTTCTACATAGGTTGTCTTTCTACGTATTTCATATTCTCCAATCAGAGCACACCATCAAGCAGCCTTCCCTCCCCCCCAGCTGATACATTGCCTGTGAGTCGTGCTAGCATGTCTGACTGCTCCACTTGAGAGAAGGAAGGTGGAGGAGTGAGAAGACCGCAACCCCAAATCAGTTTATCGGCTCGAAAAGAAGGCAGTCACCGCTAAAACCGTGGAGAGAGGATATGGCCCATAATCAACCTCAATCTATCTTCTGTCATGGTTTTAATATGTTTGGCCCAGATGCAGAATACAATTCAGAAGGCAGGCAGCAGTTTAAGATGTTTATTAAAGAACGCGGGAACAGGGACGCAGGATAGGCTCTACTAAGCCCTCTACTAAGATGGAACCAGGTGACTGAGCGACAGGTGAGCGGGCAGATGGAGCAAGGCAATCCGAGCAGCACCGAAGCAGAAAGCAGGGAGCAGATGGCAGCAGGAGGAACCAGGGTTGACTGGAGATGGCCTCAGCCGGACTTGGTAACACCAAGGGAGCACGAGGGTAACGTCCCAGAGCAGGATCCAGAACGGAGAGAACACGGAGGCTTGACATGAGACGTAAGAAACACACATGGACGCTTAGAGTGGAATCCAAAGCATGAGGCAACCTGAGAGAAACAGGAAACAGGGATTAGCGCTGGGAACAGACAAACTGTCGAGAGTCAGTGGCCACTAAAGCATACCACTCAAGGTTAACACTCTGGCGTCTTCCTGCTGTCCGCTCTCTGCCTTTATGCTCCAGCACGGCGCCGCTGAATGAGCTGCAGGTGCGCACCACGCCCACCTGTCAACTACAATCACCTGCGAGCAGAGAGAGAGGGAGAGAGCAGGTAAAGCAGGCAGCGCTGGCAGAGAGCTGCACAGCACACAGAATCCTGACAACTTCACAGCGGTTTTTAAAAAGGGGAGCTGATATGTCCGAGGGTGGTCAGAAATGCATGAATTTTCTCACTCGTGAAGGAAGAGAGAATCACAAAAGAGTTTATGAGGAAAATTTAAGTTGGGGTTTTCAGATAAACAAATACAAAAATAACGTATTTACCGACACCTTTTTCATT
Organism: Fundulus heteroclitus; assembly: GCF_011125445.2. Lineage (NCBI taxonomy): Eukaryota > Metazoa > Chordata > Actinopteri > Cyprinodontiformes > Fundulidae > Fundulus > Fundulus heteroclitus. Next base: position 5,351,320 of record NC_046378.1, on the reverse strand, counting down.
ACAGACATGCAACAAAAAGCTGCTTTACAGAAGTTAAAACATTTTTTTTTTTAAAGTTTCCCTCTTTTCTCATTAGACCCACGTTGGGTAAGAAAGCTATGTCTTTGAGTTGAGTATTATTTCAACATCCATTTCTCCTTTTGTCCTGACTCTGCATTATTAAAATTTTTAAATTCTGCTTGTTGCACATAAAAATGACAACATCATCATGACAACAATGTGAAAAGGAAAAGAAAAACGTGATTAAAGACACAGTGAAGGTACGTGTCAGTTTAAAAGAATGGGGTTCAGATCACTCTACACACTTCAAAGCTCTCCAGTGTGAATCAAGTACAAAGGCCAATGAAAAACAACAAGCCAATAAATTGTATATATAAGTTTAAAATTAATTTAGTGGAACAACTGATTTGAACTCAGCCCACTAAGATGGGGCAGGGGGATGCAGAGTTGTGTTTTTACAGCTGTTCAATTAGAGAAATGCATTTTTTTATGATTTTCAAGCAATCCTGTCCTTGTTCTGTTGTGTAAACTAGTAAAATAGAGATTAGTGCCATTATCTCACAACAATAAGACGTGTCAAGATCCCAGCCAGGACCTTTTTTGTGTGTGGTTACGATGTACTCTTCATGTACAAAGGAGTTTTCCCAGGGTACTCCAGTTTCTTTTTTCTTTTTTATGTGTCCTGTCTGGCTGTGTAGCATTGATAATTGCTGCCTTTATGCCAAAGAGAGCCCAACAGATTTACTTCCACAAGTGGAGCATTACTGCTTTCGCTATAGTACTCTGCTTGATATATATGCAAAAAACCTTGTTAGATATTATATATATATATATATATATATATATATATATATATATATATATATATTTTTTTTTTTTTTTTGTTTTTTTTTTTTTTTTTTTTTTTAAAGTTCAATGGATACAGAAACGGAAAGGTAAAAAAGATAGACAGGAAAAGAAAAAAGATGAGGCAAAATGCTAAAAGGGAGAAAAGGTGACAAAAATGGAGTAGAGGAAAAAGAGAGAACAAGATAACATTACCAGTCTTCTACACCTGCAAATATATAAAGAACAGTAAAACCAATCAAAAAACTATCACAGGTACAAACAACTAACACTTTGATAACCGTCCGTCCGTCCGTCTTCTTCCGCTTATCCGGGGTCGGGTCGCGGGGGTAGCAGCTTCAGTAGGGAGGCCCAGACGTCCCTCTCCCCAGCCACTTGGGCCAGCTCCTCAGGAGGAACCCCAAGGCGTTCCCAGGCCAGCCGGGAGACATAGTCCCTCCAGCGTGTCCTGGGTCTTCTTCTGGGCCTCCTGCCGGTGGGACGTGCCCGGAACACCTCACCAGGGAGGCGTCCAGGAGGCATCCTGACCAGATGCCCGAGCCACCTCAACTGGCTCCTCTCGACGTGGAGGAGCAGCGGCTCTACTCGACCCAAAGCTCGTGACCATAGATAAGGGTAGGAACGTAGATCGACCGGTAAATCGAGAGCTTCGCCTTTTGGCTCAGCTCTCTCTTCACCACAACGGATCGGTACAGCGCCCGCTTCACAGCAGACGCTGCACCAATCCGCCTGTCGATCTCCCGCTCCATCTTCCCCTCATTCGTGAACAAGACCCCAAGATACTTGAACTCCTCTACTAGGGGCAGCACATCCTCCCCAACCTGGAGAAGGCACTCTACCCTTTTCCGGTTCAAGACCATGGTCTCGGATTTGGAGGGACTGATCTTCATCCCGGCCGCTTCGCACTCGGCTGCGAACCGCTCCAGTGAGAGCTGTAGGTCACGCCCTGATGAAGCCAATAGGACCACGTCATCCGCGAATAGCAGAGACGCAATCCTAAGGCCACCAAAACGGATCCCCTCAACACCTTGGCTGCGCCTAGAAATTCTGTCCATAAAAGTTATGAACAGAATCGGTGACAAAGGGCAACCTTGGCGGAGTCCAACTCTCACAGGAAACGAGTCCGACTTACTGCCGGCAATGCGGACCAGACTCTGACACCGGTCGTACAGAGACCTGACAGCCCTTAATAAAGGGTCAGGTACTCCATACTCCCAGAGTACCCCCCACAGGATCCCCCGGGGGACACCTTGATAACATAAAGGAAAAATGCATAGTATCATTCATTTAATACAAAATGTATACAGTGACAGCCAAAGCTAATTATAGGGTTTATCTGCATAGAAGTGAATCTGTAAGCACCCAAATCCAAGTAACTGTAGGTGTGTGCGAGAGTGCACTTGTGTATTTAAGGGTTATCCATGAGAGAAATCCATTGCTCAATGGTGGTTGTGAGGAGCAAATCCACCCAAGGCCAAGGGACACCGTGCCCCCCAGCAGGACCCCTAGAGAGCCACGGAGCCCAGGCCCCATGAAGCACCTGTCAGGAGTGAGCCAGCACACATCCCAGCACCCAGCCCTGGACACCGAGGACCACCAATGCACCTCAAAGAGCCAGCCAATGGGTGGAGGGCCCCACACTAGTGGAGATCTGAGATGCCCCAGGAGACAGGGCAGTCCACAACCCAACCTGAGAAAAAAACAGGTACATCGCCCCATTTACATGTTCCCACCCTAGTGCTCCCACATGCAAACTCTCTTAACCACACATGGAACAAAAAGGACGCTGTCCAGGGTACTCCAGTTTCAACTCTTTGCCCAAAAATGTGAATGTTAAGGTAACTCCTGGGTCTTCAAACTTTTTCTGCAGCACCCGCTTTTCAGATTCATAGCGATGTTACATAAAAAAGCGTAAAAATATAATTTATAAATGTAATTATTAATCTTGTAAATATGAATACAGTTGACCATATGTGTAAAACACACAGCAGTATATATAATAGTTATTCTGGTATATTCTTATGCCCAACAATCCTGGAGTAGTATTGGCATATATTTCAATTTATATGTTGGGATCGGATCTAAACTCAGTAATTCTGGCCTGCTCCAAGTTTGCTTTCCAACTAAATTGTATTCCAACAACAAGAATCAACATGTGTTTTACCTTTTTCTTCACCGTTCCTGTTCCAACTTTAAACATTTTATGAATGTCACTCTTTGTTATAGTAATTTCAAGGACTGTAGCGCTCTCCTTTATTTAGACTCATTTATTTCTGTTGACAGCATTATTAAAACGTTAAACTAATTTGCATAAGTAATCAGCCTAAACTTTGTGGACCTGTAAAGATTTAAGATGGCAGCCGCTAATTGGGAAATAAGAGTAAATAAGGAACTAATTGAGATTGGGTTTTGCTGCTTCGTTCTTTATGCACGAGACTGATACAGGGAGGTCCCTCACCTACTGGGTTAGATGAACTTATTTTGTTTTTTGGGCTCAGTTAAAACATATGAAGCGGGTTAATTGCCTTGGCCCAGCTGGTAATAGTGGAGGAATGGTCTAAAGCATATAATCGTTCAAATCCTTGCTTTTCCCACACTGCAGCCATGAGAACGAGGCAGATAAAGATGCCATTCAAGCTCACAATTCAGCTGATGTTTACCTGCTGTGTTTACACCAGACCACTACAGAAGCAGGAGACGAGGAGGGGGGAAAAAGGGAGAATTTGTCCATATTTATGACAATCCCATCTCTTCAAACATTTACTACCCAGCTCCCTACACACAAACATACATTCACATCCCCATGAATCAATGTTGATTCATTTTCAAACCTCCAGCCGCATACTGATGCCAGCGAACAGACATGCATTAGCTCCACAGGCCACGGGAGCACGCTTCATTGTGAGTCCTGCTGTTGCAGAAATGGAAATTTTAATGAAGTGAGCACAGCTATGAAGGCCACCCCTCACTGCCCGGTGTGGGAGAATGGCACTTTATTCACGCTGCCCAAGAACGGCCCAGTGATCTTATTAAAGATAGAAGCCAAAACTCCAGTCAACAACTACCCTTTTTCAACCTATTGGTGCTTCTAGACTACATGTTAGTGAATGTGTAATACATTTTGAATTCATTTATATTTAACTCATTTCCTTTGGTAACTGGTTTTGAGAATGCAGCTTTACATTTTGCCTTTTTATGATAGTGAAGTGATGTAAGCAAATCAACCTACATATGCATGGCGTCAGCTGAAGAAATTGTATCAAACTTGTTTTCATCATACCCTGCATAAGCCTGCCTACGTTCCATTTTAAATATTTTCTATATTATGAACAACTACTAAAGCACAGCGTTATGCAATGCGAAAGATACACAAAACACAAGAAAACATGCTCTGAAACAGAAAGGATAAAAACTGTGCTTGTAGAAAAGGGGAAACTTGACACCTCATAACCATAGTAGCATTACAACAGGGCACTAAGAGGAAGAGGGCAGGCTGAAAATGTTTGCAGATAAAAATCTTATCTATGTTCCTTTTCAAAAGTCAGCAACATGGACGGGAAATGCCCTAAATTGCACATTCTTTGAGAACCATCTACATGGTGAAGCATTTGATAAAATATAATAAAACAAAATGTGGATTTCTCCAGATAAAACTGAATTTAGACACATTGTCAAATCCCAATCTCAGCAGAAAACAAGCTACTGGAACATTTTCCAAAATCTGCAGCTGTAACACTAAAGAAAAAAAGGGTTATTGATTTACTGTTCCTATTAGCTCTTAAATCTGTTTAAATAGTCAATTGAATTTTTCAACAATTGGGAGAGCACGATATCTCACAAAAGTGAACGGAAAAACAACAACTATTGTTGCTCTGCATAAGGATGTCAGAAGATTGGCAACACCCTGAATCTGAGCTGCATCACAGTGGCCAGACCATACAACAGTTCAATGGGAAAGGTTTCACTCTGAAGAGGCAGCTCCATGCTAGGCTAAAGAGCTTGAGTGCTTGTGGTCAGCATCACATCCAGTGGTTTTATTTTGAAAATAAGTGTTGCCCGCATTGCTGCATATTGAAGGGGTGGGTGGTTTGCCTATCAGTGTTCAGACCATGCACTGCACATTGTATCAATGTGGTCCCAGAACAAAGCCTCTTTTAAAGATGATTCATTAGTAGAGAAGAAAACCGTTTACTGAAGACAAGCAGACTTAGGATGTAGATTACTGGAAGCATGTCCTGTGGTCAGATTGAACCAAGATACATTTATTTGGTTCAAACGATGTCAAATGCTGTGTGGAGGCAACCAGGTCAGGAGAAAAAGTGTGTATTGCCTAGAGTCAAACATGGTGTGAGAGTGTCATGATTTAGGGCTGCATGAGAGCAGCTGGCTTCCTGTGCATGCATGGGTTCTCTCCGAGTTCTCCTGCTTCCTCCCACAGTCCAAAAATAAAATGAATGTTTGGTTAACTGGTCTGTCAAAATCGCCTGTAGGTTTAAGTGTGTGTGTGTGTGTGTGTGTGTATGTGTGTGTGTGTGTGTGTGTTTGTGTGATTAGTTGTTTGCCCTGTTTTTCTCTATGTTGTCCTGTTCCCTGTGATGGACTAGCAACTTGTCCAGGGGTGGACAGTTGCGAGTCCATCCATGCAGGGTTGCAGGACAGGATGACCTGTTCTGAGAGTTAAAGCAGTGCTGAAAAATAATTGTGGCCACACAAAATATTGACATTTTGGGCACATTTGGGACATTTTCCCAAATGTGTACTCACTTATGTTGCCATTAAAGACCATGTGTTGAGTTACTTTGAGGGGACGGCAAATGTACATTGTTATACAAGCTGTACACGGAGTGCTTTACATGTATCAAAGTGTCATTTCTCCTTTGCTGTTCCATGAAAAATAAAACTAAATATTTACAAAAATACAAGAGTTGTACTCCCTTGCACTGTCAACGGTGTTTCTGGGACACATATGATTGTAGATTTTTGGCAACATCACTACAGCAAGTTATTTACCTGTGTACAGAGTGAACCCTTCCAGGCTGACAAGGTTAGTACTGTAGAAACTATCAAAACACACAAAGTCTATCAAGCAATAAAATAACTGTCTGTAAATAAATCTATAGGGATGGATCTTATTGCAGCTGAACATCCCAAATTTACAAGTCCAAGGGTAGTCCCTCTTCTTGCTTTGTGCTTCACTGGTTTTATTACGCATGGTTGTATCCCTAAAACTCCGATGAATGTTCTTCTACTTCCTGTGATTAAAAACAAAGCTGGTAAAATTGGCAGCTCTGATAACTATAGACCTATAGCCCTTGCTAGTACACTGTCTAAAGTCTTTGAACTAATTCTTTTGCCAAAATTTGCAAAGATAGTTATGTCTACAGACAATCAGTTTGGGTTCAAGTCTAAATATGGCACTGGTATGTGTATATATGGCCTAAAAGAATTGCTGAATAATTATAACAGCAAAGATTCTACGGTCTTTCTGTGTTTTGTAGACGCCACTAAGGCTTTTGATCATGTAAATCATGGAAAACTATTTATAAATTGTGCGCAGCTGGTGTGCCTAAATATTTAGTAAGATATCTGTCCAATTGGTATGCTAATCAAACTATGCAGGTCAAATGGGACAACTGTGTGTCTGCATCCTTTCATGTCGGCAATGGAGTCAGACAAAGAAGCATTTTATCTCCTGTGTTTAATTTTTAGATGAATGACCTCTCTATGCAGCTAAACTTGTGTAGAACTGGCTGCATGGTTGGTGATGCTATTATTGATCTTTTTATGTATGCTGATGACCTAGTGGTTTTTAGTCCAAGTTCAGCTGGTCTTCAGAAGCTGCTTAATGTCTGTTCAGCATATGGTGAATTACTTGATGTCAAATTCAACCCATCAAAAAAACACATCTTGATTTATCACACTAAAGAGGGCGAAAATAGAGTATTCCCAAATTTTAAACTGTCTTGGACGTTATTGAATGTCTCAAATGCAGTAAAATATCTTGGCCATGTGCTGACAGACCGTCTGATGATGAGGACATTTACTGTGAGGTTCGAATGTTATATACTCAGGCAAATATCCTTGTCCGTAAGTTTGGATTCTGTTCTGATGAAGTGAAACTGAACTTGTTCAGTTCATATTGTACATCTCTGTATACTGCACGTTTGTGGGGCAACTTTAAAAATGCCAGTCTTCAAAGATTAAAGGTGGTCTATAATGATGCATTAATACTTTGTTAAACAAACCCAGATGGACCAGTGCTAGTGAACTGTTTGTATCTGCTCGTGTCAGTACTTTAATGGCTGTTTTAAGAAAGCTTATGTATAAATGTATTTGTCGTTTAAACGAGTCCAATAATAGAATTATCCAACTGTTGACTAATGTTAAATACGGTGCAGTAAAATACTCATCTATACTCTGGAGACATTGGTATGAGTGCCTTTTGAACGGCTAGGAGTCTTTTTTTTTTGTACTTTTTATTCTTTTATTCGTTTTTGTAATTTGGACCTTGAGTCTGTAATAAATCTATCTATCTATCTAACTTTTGTAAGATGTTGCATTATGGGAGATATGTTAATATGACCCAAGTCTCAGACAAAGAGCCCAAGTCAAGTATCAAGTCTTACTGTGGACTTTGCATTGATGTCTTACAATTTCATTAGCTGTAAGGAAGTTATCATTTTCAGATCATTTGCAGTTGGAATGTAGAAAGGTTTTAGAATAAACTGCTGAAATTTGGTTGACAATAAAGATTTTACGAGCTTGCTAATCTCTGGAAAACCATAGCTGTCATGGGGAAGTAAGCCTGAGGGCAGCATTGCGCTATTGGTGTCAGCTTGGGTTACCAGAGGGTGTGCTGTGTTGTTATACGATGCATTCATACTGAAACTAAAATTGCTGCAGTCCCGTTATCTGCCCTGGTATAGTGCAAAAGGCTTGGGAAGACAGCCACTCTGTTCTCTTTTAACATACAAATAAAACAATTTCCCAAATATCTAAAATCTTTTATTTTTGCGACTTAAATGCAAACTCTATATCTCCAATTTCCATCTCTGCATCTTGAGGTTTGTGAAATACTGATATGGCCTTGGAAATGGACACTTGGCCCATAAACGTTGCAGATTTTACGAGCAAGTGTGTGACAAGAGCAAAGTGATTACAGCGACAGCGTACTCAGTAATACTTCCTTTTTTTGGTATGCTGAGGTCGTGGCTCTAGTCTGAACTCTCAGAATAAAATCCAATAACTAGCATTTATGCTGGTCTCAGAGTCAATAGTATTTTTTGAAGGATGCTGCTGAGCTCTTACAGAGGGCTTCAGTCTGCATCCCATATCAGCAAGCTGGATGGGAACAGTCATCATCAGCTATAACCAGCTGTCAGCTTCTGCTTTCTGGTCACTCACAGGATGTGAGGGGTGTGTCTGACAGGCTGTTCTGTGGCACAGGGGCACCGCATGGACCTGTGGTGGCCCATTTCCTGTTCACTTTCTACACTGCAGACTTCTCAATCGACTTCCCAGGCTGCCATCTTCAGAAGTTCTCAGACGACTCTGCCATAGTGAGCCTCATCACAGCAGAGCATGACGCAGAGTACAGACAGTGGGCACAGTAACTTGTGGACTGGTGCCAGTAGAACCATAACCTGCTCAACACAGTGAAAACCAAGGATCTGGTAATAGATTTCTGCAGGTGCGGACCCTCTACACTGACACCAGTAAAGCTCCAGGGAACTGATGTTGAGATAGTGGAGTCCTATAAGTACCTGGGTGTTCACCTTAATAAACTGGACTGGAGTCATAACATGGATGCTATATACAAGAAAGGTCAGAGCAGCACAGTGGCCAGGTCTAGCTGCTAAGGAGACTCAGGCCGTTTCTCAATATGCGTTCTTGAGCGGTCTCGTGTGCTCGTGACACGTCATCAGCCTCAGACCGAGCACTGTTCCGATTGCTGAAAACACCAAACCGAGAATGCGCCGAATTCCCGGGATGTTGTTCTCGCCCGCCCTCTTTATCGAGCATGCATCAGAGCAGACTTGTGCGTTCTTCAGACTGACCGCTTGCCCAGAATGCACCGCGGCAAGATCATTTTTAGGCTTTTTAGAAATTAAAAATGTTGTTTTAAAAAAAAATTCAATAAGATTTATTGTGGTATAGTATATAAATAGTTTTCAATGTTAAAGAAATGCTTAAGAACTGTGCGTCTCATGACGTTACAAGTACGCTTCTGTTCCAATACACCATACGTGCTGCGTGCTCGCGTTCTTGTCAAGTCCGATCTTCCTGTGTTCTCGCCAAGACCGGACTTGACGAGAACGAGAGTCCGTTCTCGCGTTCTCGTGAATTGAGAAACGGCTTCAGATATTTAGTGGTGCAGGGTGTGGTCCTAACGACCTTTTTTTTTAGTAGCTTATATACAGCTAACAGGAAGTGATTAGTAAAGCTCAAAGACGAGTTCTTTTCTGGGATTACCCTTTGACCCAGTGCTGCTGATGGGAGACAGCGGAAATCTGGCAAAAATAACATCATTTTTGGACAGTGTCTATTACTACTACTACTACTACTATAATACATTTTATTTAAAAAGCTTCTTTCATAACACTCAAGGATACTGAACAAATTTAATACAAGACAAATAGCAATGCAACAAAGCATCAATAATCTAAAACAAATAGAGAATAAAACATGTATAGAGAGAAGGCAGCTTTAAAAACATAAGTTTTGAGGAGACTTTTAAAATGGGGGGGGGGGGTGTAGTCAACATTGTGGATGTCAGGAAGCAGTTGATTGCAGAGCTATTTACCACATTTCTTGTGGTAAATAATTGCGAGATCTCCCTCGCGACCAGAAACCCGCGGCAGCGAGATGTAAACATAGCCATGTGGAGTAGCATCGTTTAAACTCCTGAAGCCATTTGGTTGTTGCCAGGTTTCCGTAAGATCAGTGATAAGATCCTGAATAAGATGTCCTTTACCGGAGAGAGAGAGGATGCTTAAAAATTTAAGTTAAAAAATGCATCATGAAGCTGTTTTGAGGAGCACTAGCCACCCTAGCTAAGCTGGCTAGCTCCGCGTGATCAACTCTCCGGCCAGAATTACGGTTAGGTCGATGAGTAAATGGATTTTATGGATGAGGATTTATTGATGTGGTGGTTGCGGTAGAAGCCTCTGTGAATATATCTTCACCGACGAGGGAGCGGAGCGCGATATCCAGATGAAGCAGTGGGGGGCTGAGGAGTTCAGCAGGAGAGTAGTAGTGCAGGGTCATAAAGACGGAACAGGAGAACCCAGGTGAGCACAGTCAATACACACAGTTGTCTCAGCTTCATGATGTGAAGTGAGGTCAAATTAAAAGGTGGAGGAGTGTGCTAGAGTTATATATGCCTGTGGAAGCCTGGCTGAATATCATGTAGTTTAAGGTCATCAGTCCAGGTGTAGAGAGCAGGTATCAGATGATTTTAGCAGGAGAGAATGATAAAACAATATGGCAGAGATGCAGTAAAATGTTTTAAAACAATGCAGTATGTTGCCAGTAAGTTGACGGCAAAGACCAATGAGCAGTGGCAGGAACTTGCAGCAGCAACCAGCACCAGCAACCAGCATCTGCTCCACCAGAATTACCACATGCATCAAGCTAGTGCAAAACTGGAGAGCTTATTCGGTGAAAGACTGCACCATCCTAGATGAAGAATGGAGCATTACCCCAGACCCCTTGTCCCATCAGCTGTTAGGCGTGGCCATTGCTGCTCCCAATAAGCTTAATAAGTGTTTAACATCCCTGCTGTTAATTGCAATTTATATTATTATTATTATTATTATTATTATTATTATTATTATTATTATTATTATTATTTCCATTTTGTATGTAGTCCTTTGCAGTTTATTATTGACAATTTGTGCATTTTTGTGCACTTTCAGGTCAACCTTCTGAGTTGCACATTTACTTTCACCTGGATGTATAATTCTCAAAAACACTACAGTAAGTTTTCTTCAGTTTTTTTTTCTTTATGTACTGTTTTGTTGATACTCCTGAATATCCCACAGTGTTACAAGGGATACTTCTATTTTGTTTGTTTTGCTGTTATATTAAGGATGCGGTCTCCTTTGCTTTTACACGGGGGGTATTCTTCCACTTGTAAGCTTGGGGCCACTTCACTTAATTCACATACAACCCGGTGGTCTCCATGGGTCTAGAAGAAACACCACCTGTTGGTTCTAAACCGAGGTTTGACCATGAATATTGTGATGCCTTAAAATAACTGCACATGTTTAATCTAAATGTGGATCTTGTGGCCCCACAGGAATTCATACAGATCTCTGCCATAAACACATTCTATGCTCATTGAGGTGTTTCCATTAATTCAATTCAATTCAATTTATTTATATAGCACCAAATCATGAAACATGTCATCTCAAGGCACTTTACAAAATCAAGTTCAATCATATTATACAGATTGGGTCAGATTATACAGATTGGTCAAAAATTATTACATTATTACATATATTTCTGGCTACTCTGAATGAGACGCTCATCCTTTTCTAGGATTTATGAGTGTACCTCTCTATAGGCTGATCCATAGAGTGTTGTGCACTCCTCCTCTCAGAGGATGCAGATTGGGTTGTTAAACCTCACAGTCCTGTTGCCATGTATCCGAGCTGTCCACTGTTTCTCCAGCAGTCACTAAACTGTTTTGATGATCAATCAGTTTAACTCTGTTGGTCACGGCATGATTAAATATTGAGCCTTAATCATTCCTGGACAATACAGATGGCCGCAAAAAAGTGTAGGGCTTCTCTACAACTTTGATTGTGAAAACAGTTTGAATATTTTGAGGAGACTCTGAGGATTAGGGGAAATTCAAAATAAATTCAAATTTGGTGCACTCAAGCTTTTACAGTATATTGATGTTGCCTACCTTTTACTCTCAGCAGACATTGAAGAAGTACAATTCATAAAAGCCTGAATTTCATGTGACATTCATGCTGATGATGAGTGTATTTTTGACTCACCATGCTAGGAAAACATATGAAGTGTGAAATTTTATTTGCACATTTACAGTGTGTGTCCTTGTACACTTAAAAGGACACATCACTTATGCAATACCACTCAAAAGTTTGGGATCACCTGTTTTCCAAGACAACTCTAATTTCATTAATCAAAGTAGTTGTATAAATAATAAATTAAAAAGTATGGTTAAGATATTTAACAAAGTTAGACATTTTTGTCCTTCAATCTTTGCTTTCATCAAGGAATCCTCCATTTGGAGCAATTACAGCCTTGCAGACCTTTGGCCTTTTAGCATTCAGTTTGCTGAGGTAATCTGAGAACCCCCCCCCCCCCATGCTTCCTGAAACTGCTCCCACAAGTTGAATTTGTTATGATCTGATTCACCATTTGACACAGCTATACAGCTCCACTCCCTTCTCATCAGTCTTCACCAGATCCACATGCACCTCAGACTATTAAACCAACTCTCGTACCAGTCACTAGTGCCAGATTATTACAAGCCACCTGTGAGTCTAATCCAGGGTCCTGAATCCTGTCTGCCTGCTTGCCTGTTACCTGACCTGTTTCTGCCTTCTGACCCTCTGAGCCTGCCAAGCCCGTAGGACCTGATTATTGTGCTGTCTGAAATTCTGACCTGGTTCTGTGCCCTGACTCTGCCCCCAAATTCTGCTTTGGACTGTCTCTAGATTTCTGATCGCCCGGCTATGACTCTGGACCTGCTCTTGGATTTCGGACTCATGTTATTCCACTTGATCATCTTGCCCGACTCTGCTATAACGATTCTGACCCTGAGGTTGTTTTTCTTCTTCCAGTCCCATGAGTAAGATAATTCAAGCTGTCCTGATCGGGCTCTGATTCAGTTTCAACCTGCAGCAGTTTTCACCTCAAACTGTTTTCTAAACAACATCTGATCTTGTCTGGCTGAATTCTGGGTCCTCGGGTTCAAGTTATTACAGGACTGGCTTGTTTGGCATTTTTTACGCACCATACGGCCAATCTGCTACCCCAACAGCTCAACAGGACTGAGATCGGGTGACTGTGCTGTCTACTCCATTATAAACAGAATACCACACTGACAATGTTTGGATTGTATTTCTGATTAATTTAAGGTAATTTCAAACGAAGCAAACTGTGCTATGTATTAAGAAATGCAGACATCTTTATTCTGACCCTAAACTTTGGAGCAGTAGTGTATGTTGAAACCTCAAAACTGAGATATGGTGTTTTTTCTTTTAAACTTAATCATACATGGTTCTAGACGAAGATAAGTATTTCATTTACTACATATTGCAATTTAAAAGTCATAATTAGAAGTTCTCCTATTCTTACATAAATAGTGTCATCTTTGGCTTGATGTGTTTAGCCCACATGCAGAATACACTCGGGAAACAGATGGATTTAGAAAAAGGTTTATTTTGCAAGAATCACAAAGAGGGATCTGCTCGTACAGAGCTGAGTCAGACAGGGGTTTTCCTCTCAAACTTTGGGTTTTCCTCTCAAACTGGGCTCAGTTTTCACAACTTCTGTCTTCCGGCAAGCAGTTCTGTGGTAAACCAAATTTTTCTTTGACTCATATAGTATTCAATTCTCTTCATCAGATATACAAGCTCTTTTTTTGGAGCTGATGCAGGTTGATGCAGGTTTATCCTCAAAAGTTAGTCATACCCACTTGCAAACATTACTTTTTTTATATATTCTTCTGTAACTAAAGAAAAAAAAAACTTAAGACAGATTACAGGCAAACTCAGAAATGAATGGAAACAAAAGGTAAAAATATATATTTTTACTTTCATCTAACTCTTGGTTGCGAGTATGTATTTCATCTATCTTTGTCCTCTGACCACCCACACATCTAGCTTTGCTAGATGTCAGAGGCAGGTCACTCATTTAAAGCCAGTAATTTTTAACACAGCACTGCTAGAAACAAAGATGACACACCTTGAGTTGCATGTGTCATATGTAAATATTAGAGGCTAGTGAAAAAAAAACACATTGCAAAGAAAACAATTTTCATCCCTCTGTTCTCTTTGTGTGTACATGAGTGGGACACCCTAATGCTCCAAGGTAGTGAGAAGAAAAAAAAAACATAAATTTTACAGCAAGCATTTTGAACCCTTCTAAAGATTATGCCTGAGAGAAATGGGGCGACATAACCACATAATTAGAGATAAGGAGATACGTTGGAAGCGATAAGGTTTCGATTTGATTGCACACAGTTGTTAATTTGTATATGTGCATTGTATAGGAGCACGGTTCTAGATTAAGCAAATGTTGGCGTTATGATTATAGATAGACGCGTACATGGAAAGATGCACTTTATTAAATACGGCTGTTTGATTTCTTGTTAATATCATTAACAGATCAACCAATCACATGGCTTCAACTTGATGCACCTATGATGACAATAAAGAATAGATGACAGCAACAGTAACTAAAAAAATGCAGTGATTAAAGCCAAGGCATGGTACATAAACTACACTCTCTGAATGTCCAATCTTTGGGGCATATGGGTTACGGCAGCAGATGACGACACCGGGTGCCACTCTTGTAAGCTAAGACAGTGAAACCAGGGCTATAATTTGCACAAACTGATTGAGATTGGACAATCCCAGACTGTAAAATCTTTACCTGATCTGATTTGACCTGCAACAATTAGTGTCAAAATCTGGCATGTACAACATGAATGGATGACTCTGTCTTGCCTTGTATCAAACAATCAAACTAGTTGTTGGTGATGTGGTATGGTGTCTGAAACCTTCTGAAGGCAAAATCTGGACTGCTAACTGAGCACTTTTTTTTAATAGTATGCAGAATAATGCACAAGATAGCAAAGTTCAAATCATCTCAAACTGGTTTGTTTGAACACGACAATGAGTTCACTGTAAGTCGCCACATTTCAGTCCAGTAGAGCACCTTTAGGATCTGGTGGAATGGGACGTTGCATCATGGTTGTGCAACTGGCAAATTTCCATCAACTGGGTGATACTATCATTTCCTCTGTAAACGCTATGGCATGAAAGATTAAAGGGACCTGGTCACATACTTTGACATAACATTTTTTTACAGCAGTTGTTCAGTCTGGTTTCATACAAAGGTTTTCTGATTAAATTATTGCACCACGTTGGCTTACAATGTTTTATTTCTGTGTTTTTCACTATGTTTTGGCTCTATTTGTTGGTAAACGAAGCGCTTTTGTGTATACTTACCAAAACAATACCACATGACCGGAGGTACGATATTGTGCTTGCTCGCAAAAAGTAAACAAGGAGAGGCAATGGAGCCCACAGACATATATACAACATTGGAATGACGTCATAACACTGTCATAAGTACTGTATCTGTTCATTCTTAACTGTGAAAGGTAATGCCAGGAGATCTGCTTTGTATTATAAATTGGTTGGTACAATACCCCGCAGCACAGGAATGAGCTATCTTCCAAATCGCTCCACTATGCCACTTAAAATATTCTGGCAACGTTGACAGGCAATTCAGCTCTCAACGAGGCATCTACGTATATGTGATGGAGGCGAATGAGTCAACAACATCCGGTGGAGGTGCAAAAAGAAAGAATAAGTAACCCTAACCCTGTAGATCAGGTTAGGCATCAACCACACCAAGCTGTCACTTTACTGCGAGGCATTGCAGGACGGTTTACTGGCTCTTAGTAGATGTGTCAACTATTGGCATCTTGCTTTCTGATAGTTCCACGATACTGACGGCAAATGGTGCATCTATGTTTATGTCTGCTGATCGTGTCAATGCAAAATTCTTTTCTGGCAAAAACATATTTTATTTGAAGATGCATGTATGGTTGTTTTCTTTTTATTGTCAAAATACATCACTTAGGCCTTTCAAGGCAGTTCTGAAGGCAAAAGTGGATCCAACTCGGTGTTAACAAAGTGTACCTAATAAAGTGTCCAGTGAGTGGATGCGCACAACCATTCCAAAAATGAAACTGTGATTCACGCTAATTTTTCAGCTGTGTAGAACATTCAGTATGGGGAATATTATTGCATGACCACGTTTGGCACAACTAGATCGTTGACTGTTTGGCTTGTTAATATTAAACTTTAGCTTGAAACAGAAATATGGAAAATCTTTGACAAATGATAAAAAGTGAACAATGGCAAAGTTAATCTCTTTCAAATGGGATTTCATAAATGATTCCCAGCTGGAGTTCACATTTACCATGATTATTACATCTTTGTTCATTGGAATTTATGTTGCAATGAGAATAAGGGTGATAATGAAGAGGATTATGTCTACAGTCATCTCTTTGGGTGTTTCTACACATTAACTTCCACCTTTTTATCTGAATAAAAGGTGGAAAGTTTCAGTTAGGCTGGCTGAAAAGTGAGGAAAGCCTCAAAAGCACCTAGGGTTCTGTTTTGGTTTCACTACCTGTGTGCCCAGGTGCTACATTAAACATACACACTGACAAACTTGATTTGATTGAAAATAAATACCGTACAAGTAAAATACTTTTAGCCTAAATTATTTCGCTGAATTGTCTGCCTCATTAAGAGCTGCAGATTGAAAGACCTTCATCTTGTTCTTTATTGCAAAGGAAAAAGTAATGATCTTGTTTCTTCCTCCCGTTTACTGCCAACTAGTATACTGCAACTTCCTGTTGCACAAAGCCACTAAAACATTTGCGCGTGCATGTGTGCTATTTCCTCTTCTTAAGGGGAAAGTGGGCACTGGTTCTTCAGATGCTACTGTACAATGTGTGGGTGAGTGATGATGAAGTATCTGTGTGTGGGCTTGGGGGGAAACTTTTTCGTAAATATGCAAAACAACAGCAGCTGTGGAACTTATCGAGTTGAAAGAATAAATAAATGGGGCAGGCAGGAAGACAGCAGCCCCCAGCCTAATGCTGCCATGTGTTTGGACCGAATTGTGTCAATGCAAAATTCTTTTCTGGCAAAAACATATTTTATTTGAAGATGCATGTATGGTTGTTTTCTTTTTATTGTCAAAATACATCACTTAGGCCTTTCAAGGCAGTTCCGAAGACAAAAGTGGATCCAACTCGGTCTTAACAAAGTGTACCTAATAAAGTGTCCAGTGAGTGGATGCGCACAACCATTCCAAAAATCAAACTTTGATTCACGCTAATTTTTCAGCTGTGTAGAACATTCAGTATGGGGAATATTATTGCATGCCTACGTTTGGCACAACTAGATCGTTGACTGTTTGGCTTGTTAATATTAAACTTTAGCTTGAAACAGAAATATGGAAAATCTTTGACAAATGATAAAAAGTGAAGAATGGCAAAGTTAATCTCTTTCAAATGGGATTTCATAAATGATTCCCAGCTGGAGTTCACATTTACCATGATTATTACATGTTTGTTCATTGGAATTTATGTTGCAATGAGAATAAGGGTGATAATGAAGAGGAAACAAAACCGGTCACAAAATAATTTTGATAATCTCATGTTTTGTGCCTGTCTGGTTATGGTTGTGACTTAGATTCATGTTTTTCTTGTCACTCATGTTCTATAGGTCTTATTCAGTAATTCTTTTTGTCCTTTCAGGTTCTGCCATAAGGATCACTTCATGTTTTGAATTTGTTAGATGTTTTTCCTTGTTCCTGCATTTTTGTTTTTTTA
This sequence comes from Fundulus heteroclitus, assembly GCF_011125445.2. NCBI lineage: Eukaryota > Metazoa > Chordata > Actinopteri > Cyprinodontiformes > Fundulidae > Fundulus > Fundulus heteroclitus. The sequence continues at coordinate 5,333,853 of NC_046378.1, read as the reverse complement.
CTTTTTGACTTCTGGTAATTATTGCATTCATTTTTAGCCTACTTGCCGTCTTGTGTTTGTTTTTCTCAGTCAGATTATGTCATTGTATTTCTATTCAGCTTCATTTATGTTTATTTCAGTCGGTCACCCTCTAACATAGCTCCAGCCAATTTACCTCATTCAATCTACCTGTTGTAGTCTCATCTATCACCTGTTTCCTCTATTTTATATACCAGTCATTTTAGTCATTCCTCACGGGTTTCTACTGTTTATCATGTCAAGTCTGTTTATGGCATGCCTGTTTTTTTTCATCAGTAAGTTGTTGGTTTTTGTTTTTCATTAAATTATTCAACTCACCTTGCTTCCGCTTGCTTGTGTGTAACTGTGAGTTTGCATTGGTGAATGTTTACATTGCCTTTTGCAAATGTAAAGGCCTAACTTAATTTAGTTAGTTTATTGAGTGCATTTTGAAATATTTTTTTTATTTAGATAATGTACTGTTAAAAAGATCAATGTAATTATTCCAGTTTGAAAGCTTCTGGATTTCTATAGCTCATTTTGCCTACAAACTAAAGGTCAAGACTCTGTATAAGTTCAGCTTCCTTTCTTAGAAGCCTGGAGACATTAGTCTACCAACTCTTCTGTAAGCTTGCATGTTACTGCTTGCAGTGCTTAACACCTTGATCAAGATCTGATCTGAGGTGTCTGCATGAAACGAAAAGCAACATCAACTCAACTCTGTTAAGATTGTATTTGTTTCTCTTTGAATCTATTTCCCAAGAAAGAAGGATGTGATAAAAAATGTAAAGAAACAGTTTAATACTTTCAAAAAATATCTCACGTATACAAGCACATTTTCTGACCAAATATATATATAAAAAAGAAAAAGCTCCTTTCATGACCAGCCTCTTTTAGCTGATAGTGTGAGAAATTTGGTGTCAGTTGTTCTCCTCCTTTGTTGTCTCTACACCTCTTCTTAGAATTGAGTCAAATTTTTATCTGTGACAAATGCAGTTTTAGGGTTGTCTCGGGACATACCAAGTTGCACATTCACTGATGGCACATGACAGATATGAAGATGCTGACAGCTATTAAAATGGAGAAAAACCTGCTCCCTCAAACTTGCAATTGTGAGCATTATTTATTTATGTATTTCTTGATCATCATTATAACTCTCTCTTTGTTAGCAGGATTGTACAAGAGGATGTGTGCTCAAATGATTCTAGACCGTGATGTGAAACTTTCTCACATGCAGTTTATGAACAGACGCTTATTCGTACGTAGATGACTTGTAAGCACATTTCAAATATGTCCATAAGTTCATCAGTATGCAGATGTTGGAATACATTTATGTAAATCTATAGTACTGGGTCAAATCAAGTCAGACAAAATTTCTGTGTGTATAAATCTTTGAAACATAGAAAGGCTCCTGAGCTTAAGGTTTGAAGTAGTGTTACAAATAATGGACAATTTGAACTTGGATGTGTATGCAGAGTGCGAAATACGGGGGGGGTCCGGGGGGGCTCGACCCCCCCCGATTAACCCATGAGACCCCCTCAAAGCCTCAAAAGCTAAATTTAAAGGGGGTCTTAAATTGTATCAAACAATCTAAAAATGAAATATTTTTTGTCACTAATGGTCACTAAAATTTTTTAAGCTCAACATGTCCAGTATTTAAAATTCAAAACATTTATTCACAAATATCAGAATTAGAATCAGACATACTTTAATGATCCCAGGGGGAAATATGTTCTTTTTTATGCCATGTGAAGCCAGCCAATCCTATTCGTGGATGCAAATTAGGCATGTGCGCACCAAACAGAAGAATAACGTAACGTTGACAACAATTAATACTAAAAATGTTTAAATTTTAGTATTAGGAAGTGATCTTATCTGTTGTGCCTGTGCACTTTATCTGTTTCACTGTTGGTGAATGAGAAAATCCTCTCAAGTCCTTGTATGTCTGGTGAATGTGAAGAATTAACATTAAAGCTGACTTTGACTTTGACATTGTAATGTTATAGGCCTACTGCATATTGAGAAAATTTACATCGTTACTGCGCAACAATCGGGAGATGGGGACCCCCCCCCCAAATATTGACAGGTATTTCGCACACTGTGTGTATGCATGTAATAATAATAATAATAATAATAATAATAATAATAATAATAATAATAATAATAATAATAATAATAATAATAATAATAATTATTATTATTATTATTATTATTATTATTATTATTATTATTATTATTTTTTTTTTATTTTTTTTTTTTTTTTATCATTATTATATTTTTTAACATTAATCCATCTATTGTCTAAGAGTCCAGCCCCTTACGTGAAGCAGTCATTGAGCAGGAGGCGCAATACATCCTGGTCAGGTCAATCACTGGGCAACACAGACACACAGGGCCGACAGTCTGTGGGAGCAAGCTGGAGTTCCTGGAGTGAACTCAAACATGCACGGGAGAACAGAATTGGTCAGAGTTTTTACAGGCCTGCAGCTCTCACAGAGCTCTCACTAATTTTTAACCTCCTTGTGTTTCTCAACAGGGTTACCAACTATAGCTTTAACACACACTCTGCAACCCTTCCATATCTTCCCCTATAACCTGCTGGTTGAGCAACAGAATTCACATGTGGCGTCTGATTGTATGTCTTGCTCACAGTACTACAGGCCTTCTTCACGTTCAAGTAACTGTTAGAAAATAACTGCAATAGAGGCACACACCACGATGCAGGAGATGCAAAAATGTGCAGGATGAATGGATAACTAAGTCAATGGAGAGTTAGTAGTTCATATGGTGTTGTTTGGATTTTTAATGGATGGTCAGAAGTAGGCCAAAGCTTATATTATTTACTTTTATAAGCATGGAAACACTTGAAGTGCATTCTACCTGGAATGGTGGGACCCATATTTCATTTTACAACAAACTGTATTTTATTTTGCCATATTGCTTGTAAGCATTGTTTTTTAATTGCTATATCCATTTTCGCGCCTGTTGTAGCCTGTTAATATGCAATAATACATTCTAAAACATCTAGTTTGTTTAACTGTTTTTTTTATTATAAACATTAAACATAATAATATTCATATCTACATAAATATATTAGAATTGATAGTGTTTTAACTCTTGATTCACGGGTCCTACCAAACACACTACAATGCTAAAGATTAGTGGACAAAATTTTCAGATATTCAGTCCGTTTATTTAATCATTAAACATTTCAAATTTCAAAGTTAGTTGGGTGTAAAGTTCCACTAACAGGAACATCATCAATTCATGTTTAAACTCTCCAACGTGACAGGTTGATTGCTTGGAACGTCCACCTCACATACCTCATATCTGGCTCTTATTCATAAATTCTCACACAGCGTGCCTCTGTTTGTATTTGTATTTCATTCTACCTGCTGATTTGACGCCAGAAAGCATCAATCCTAGTGAACTGACAGCAAAGTACCTCTTTAAAAGACGAAAGCAACAGACAAGAGTCACGCCAGTGAGAATCAGAATGTACTGTATGGAGAGTTTATAGCAACAAGTGCACGGAACGATCTTGCACAAAAGCAGAACCTTTACTGTGGAATAAACAGGTGTAGAAGCTGTTTATTCCACAGTTTAGCTACATCACCAAGCTTAAATGTAGCTAAACAGCAATTAACTAGCTGTTTTAAATTCCATTCAAATCAGTAACCTCTTCTAAAATTGAACATCTGAAAGCCAGGAGAATGGCAACGATATGTTTCCAGTAGTTAGCGTTGTTGCCTCACAACCATTAGGTCACTGGTCTGGTATCTGAGCTCAGATCTTACTACGTTAAGTTTGCGTGGTCTCCCCAGTGGGGATGTGTGTTGTTCCCATGGATACCGGTTTCCTTTCACAACCCAAAAACTTCTCAATCAGGGTCAATAATAGTAGGTATGGAAGTAGGTGTGCTATAGTTGCATGTCCCTCCTCATTGTGTGTTGCAACCAATTATTTGGAATCATTTGGTACACACATCTCTCTCTCTCTCTCTCTCTCTCTCTCTCTCTCTCTCTCTTTCTCTCTCTCTCTCTCTCTCTCTCTCTCTATATATATATATATATATATATATATATATATATATATATATATATATATATATATATATATATATTTATAATTTTTTTTTGAGAGATAGTATGACATGTACCTTAAGAGGATAAATGTAATTGGAACTGGGTTGTGTATGTAGCTGATTAGGTTCAGAGGTCCTAGGAGAAGAAACAAGCAAATACCATCTAGTAGATTGAGGTGTGGGGTTTTGGACTGGAACTTTTCATATAATACTGTTACAGTCATCCGTGGGCTTGTAAACTGTTAGGGCTTGGTCACATAAGTTAACATGAGAGGAACAAATCAATTTTTTTTGTTCTATTTTTGTCATTTTGTTTTTAACGTGTATGATTTTCACACACAGAAATCTTCCATGGCTTTGATCTCCCACACACTGTCTTTGCACTGTCGTGTTTGAAACCTTCCTCTCTTGCTCAAGGGCTTGCTCTCTCACTTCCTGTTCTCAAACCTCTTGGCATGAAACCCCCTCTTCGTTCTTACAAATGGGTGTTGCAACGAGGCATTCGTGGTTTGTGTCACAGCTACGTTAACTAGCGTGCTTTTCTGCTTTTCATTCAGGAGCCCAACCTGCTGATCGACGGGTGCCAGAAAGCAAATGGAACAGATCAAGACATGAGGAGCCTGGTGTACACGATTATTTATGGATCCATCATCGGTCTCGGGCTGCCTCTCAACATCGTGTCGCTGTGGATTCTGCTTCGTCACCATGGATTCAAGTCACCCAGTGCCGTCTTCATGGTCCACCTGGTGATATCAGACCTGCTGCTTATCATCTCTCTTTCCATGAGGGTCTCCATTTATGCTACGGACTCTTGGAATCTTGAAAAGATGTGGTGCCTCTGCTTCACGATGCTCTTTCGCAACAATGTGCGCTCAAGCTCCATCTTCATCACTTTCATCAGCGTGGACCGGCTGCTGGCTGTGGTTTATCCATTGAGGTCAAGGCTTATTCGAACGCCAGCCAATGCCCTCAAAGGTTCTGCTCTCGTTTGGCTGATTGTATTGCTGGTGAATATCCCAGAGAGCGTGGGCTTTAAGAGAAATCACGATAATCAAACGACGTGCTTTGATGCTGACAACAAAACCACAAAGGCAGGGGACAAAACGCTGGAACATACAATCGATTATATTCAGCTTGTGTTGCTATTAACCATGCTGGTGGTCAACATCGTGTCCACAGTTATGGTCTCCTGTACACTCCAAAGACATCTAAGTGAGTCTGCAAGGGTCAGTAACAAGATGAATGTCATGCTGATTTTTGCCATGAACCTGATGATGTTCATAGTTTTCTTCTTGCCAGTGTCTTTGGTTGTTTTCAATGAAAAGTGGAGGCCCGTTCTCAGCTGCCTTGCGAGTGTGAACTGCTGCCTGGACCCTCTGCTGTATTACTTTTCATTCGACGGCTTTTGGAAAAGAAAGGAGAGTGTGGAAACGACTCTTGCAAATCGCAGATTTGAACAAACTGAGAACACCTTCGCTATATAGCAATTAAGCAGAGTTGAGATGAAATCCTCATGTTTTGTAAGGACAATAAATGTGTAAAGGTGTGGCTTTACATTCTGTAAAAATGGGAACATTTTGAACCAGAAGTCTGTTGGTTGTCTTAAAAAAATATCCAGAATGAACAAAATATGAATGCAGTTCTTTTAAAGACAGAAGATGCTGGCACAAGGTCCTGGGTTTTTAATCCTGTTGACGGTTAAACACCATTGAATACTTTAAATTGTCTTTCCATTTGAGTGTCAGAAACCACCTGATTAGTAAATTAGAGAGAAATTGAAAAAAACAAATTACATATATATATATATATATATATATATATATATATATAAATATATATATATATATATATATATATATATATATTATGTAATCAATCGTTAAACTCATTATGCCTTTTTCCTACTTTGTTTTGGACGACCACATAAAATCCCTTTGAAATACTGTGAAATTTGCAGCTGCAAAGGGACAAATGTGAAATGGTTCTTAAGTTGTGAGCACTTCTGTAAAGTACATGTTGCAGGGAACAAAATAGAAATCCAGGGCCGAATTTCAAATAATAGAAATGTATGGTATATATTTGTTACACGTGAGGATTTCTTCTGGACTAGTAAAAGTTTTTGTTATTTTTTTTTAATTGTTCCTATTTATTGGTGCTCTCATGCCTTTCTGGCTTTGCTAAAACTAGGCCACTTGCAGAACAAAGCAAACCACAGGAACAATGTGAAGCGAGCAACATTGTTCCATTTTTTCTCTGCTCTCATAACGGCATTCAGAGTTTTCATTCTGGGCACGCGGGATCTTTCGCTTTGGACTAGATGCTGAATTTGTATGCATAAAATGTTGCCTCTTGTAAATAAAGTGAGGTCGTCAGTCCATCAGGCTGCGGCTGGCCAGATATTGCTTGGGTGTGACCCTTCTTAAATTGGAGCCCTGTGTGGAGGCGCTCTCCTGCCTCGAGCTGCTCCATATATGTTTAATGTGACCTACCTGTGCCCTCTGCAGGATGAAGCTCAACATAGAGAGAGTGAAAAAGAAAAACACAAAAGCTCACAGCTTCACATCAGTATAGCAGTCTGTGCTGACTCAGCCTTGGTCATGTTTTTTTTACACCACCATGTATGAGAGCCTTTATTCAGTGTGCTGTCTGTATAGGGGATCGTTGCACTTGACTGAAACAGGTGTAATGTATTTAGATTGTGTTGATTGTGAAAAAAAGTCAAATCATTGCTTCAATACATTTTATGTCTAATGCCACGTTTTAAGTTATGATCTGTTAAGTCTGGGATAAAAGCATAAGATACACAAACTCCTATTTTCCTGCATGCTTTTTTTTTTCTCAAGCGTGGGCACTTGCATGAACACACAAATACACAAGCCTTAACATATAAAAGGACAACAACCAGACGTATTTCACTCTGCGTGGCCACCAAAGCCTCTGTGGTCTGCCTGTCTTGCTGCAGCCTGTTGTGCCTTTGACCAAAAGTCGAGCACTATTCCAGGAAAGAAGAAGCTTTGGTCACCATGGAGAGTGTGGTGGCAAGAAAGAGAGCAAAGAGGGAAACGGACTGAAACTGATCAACAGATTCTCAGTCAACAGGGAAAGCCTTAAGAGGACGCAGAGTTCATGTGAACAGAAAGAAATTCTCAGCGTGATCCACAACCAAAATGCCTACTTTCAAAAAATAACATTTTATCAAAATCACCTTGTTTAATTACATGTAAGCTTACTGTACATCCAGATTTACTACACTGATCCAATTTAACAGTCATATTCAAGGTAATCTATTCTCACATGATGGGTAAACAAATATACATAAACTTAATAAGGTCTTTACCTGACAAAAAAATACATTTATGTGAGTGCATCATTTAGATAAATGGCAATGAGTATACTTTATAAACTTCATTTAATTAATACAATAAGATGAATTAATTACAACATAAATATCTAGTGATAAATTGTGCATTCAATCAATTCAACAAAAAAAAAAATCATTGCCAATTTAAATCCTGAACGTTGCCAATATATATGGCCTGGCTTTTTTTTTTATGAAATGTAGATTAAACTGCTAAATAATCCATTTATTCTCAAAACCCACCTAATTCTGCTGTTTAGAGGTGGAGTACACTCAGAACAGGCCGCCAGTCCATCTCCAAGAGAGAGACTAATTAACTTAATGGTTATTTTTTACTTTTTGAGTTTGGGAGGAAGCCAGAGAACCCACACATGCACAGAGAGAATGTGCTAACTCTATGCAAAACTCTAGACCAGAATTAGAACCCAGCTTCTTGCTGCAAGGCAGCTATGCTAAAAACCGCATCCCCATGCAGCCCATAACAATTAATGGCTGCTGATTGTTAGCGCCATTTATCCTTTTTTTGTGTTTATAGCTCCCCTAAATTTTGATCCAAGTCAGTGTTGGAGCATTAATCAAACAAGTGATCCTACTATAATTACTTGTAAACTTGAAATGTTAGTGTACCATTGGGTTTGACCTTGGGTTCTCTGCTTTTTAGCTTGGATATTAATGATTGTCCCAAATCTTGTCCGCCTCATGTTACTGTTGAGCTATATGCAAAATGAAACTGTAGTGTATTTTACTGCAACATACAAATTTTCAGGAGCTGCAGAAAAACCTTCATCTACAATCATTAAGATCTCTGGCTGCTGAAGTAACTTCTGAATTAGTCTTGATAAAATCTGACAGAATGACATTTTCACAATCTATATAAAGAAATCTAGAGGCCTTTCTTGCAGGTATAGAAGTATCTAGGCATGATAACGGAATTTAATACAGAAGTTAAAAAGTTGCTAAAAGAACACATTTTAGTTTGACTTCTAGGCAAATAAGAAACATTTTTACAAATCAAGGTTTCCCATATGTATGAAGTGCTTCAAAACAAAAAGGACAACTACCCTACTGTGCATAAAAAACAAACAAACAAAAAAAAACATAAAGCAGCTTTAAATATTTTTGCAAAAAACAAGATTACATTTTCAGATTTTTTATGAATGACTACAATTCTTTATGGTCTGTCCGGTTCAAAACTGAGTGACTCCAATGCTCAAAATGTTAAATTTTGAAATAAGAAATAAACAGAAATACCAGAGTAAACATTGCACAATTATTGATAATATGGCATACTCATGTAAAACAGATGAAATATTCAAGATAACAGTGGAAGAAAGAACACCAGCCTATTTACAGAACAATATAAAATAACATGCTTGAAAGTGCAGCAGCCTCCTGAAGTAGCTAAGGTGTGAGCAAGTTTACCGTAACATCTGAGAGGCTGTAAATGATTCATGAGCAATCAAAACCCGACATTGTCCATCAACGAATGTAATTTTTCTTACAGTTCTTTAGTGTCTCACCACCTGCACTGGGTCCAGGGGGCATGCCAGGACAGAGCTGACCCTCCTAATGAGCTCATCCTGCTCTGACCCTTCCTGTAAAGATCCCCCGTGTTGTGACTCCAGTCCAGTTTAGTGTTCAGGTGAACATCCAGGTACTTAGAAGCTATCACCTGTTAAGATATGGAATGTGTAAGTGGAACGGATCGTTTAACCCGGGAACTGCGTGCCCCATTTAGATAGCACCGACACAAGGATATGACACAATCTATCAGATAGCATCGCGGTGGTGACACATTTTTTGACACGTTAGGAAGTTCACAGCCCTTGCATGGGAGTGTACCCAGATTCCTTTATAATGCTTGTGAGATGATCAGTCAGCGCTGATGTGTCTGTAAACATTTCTCTGACTTTAGTACATTAAATAAGTTGAAGTATACTTTTAGTGTTTTGAGCATCTTGCATCCAAAACAATATTTAAGTGGGGGTCGCCTGACGGGTATAACGAGCTGGGTCCACCGAGGGTGTTTCACCGCCGACCGGGTGCGGTAGCTTTACACTCCACATTAGTTCCCTGGAAGTGCAGCTGGGTGGTGGGTAGTTAATGTGGTATGTAAAATGTTAATTATATGCTGAGGTTTCTTAACATACAGGGGTTAGGATTCCCCCTCCTTGACTAAACCAAAACCTTTCAAGAGAGGAAACAAAAAGTAAGAGTTAAGTTGCCACAAACCTGCGGCCACTCTCGCTCTTTGACTGATGATTGGTCCCTGCCTGCAATGATACTGAAAAGGATAAAGAAGCATGAATGTTTGGATGGCAGCATGGACGGATGTGTGAAATACGTTTTCTTTTTAGCAACCCACTCCTAATGGCCAATTTCCACAGCGAATTATCACAGCTGTTCAATGTTTAACATCAAACAGGCTGAGAATGTGACTGTACAGTTGAAAAATGACATTGAGATTGCACCTTTGCTGTGCTTTAAGTCATGACTAAACAGGCAGAGGCAGAAGCCAAAATGCTTTCTCAGCCCACATTCTCATCAATTAATGTTCATCCACCAATAAATAAACCCATAAACAAATGAAATAAATTAAGTTTCACACTTTCTGCACTCAAAAATGGCTTTTAAAAAGTGGAGGCTCCCTGGTGAGAACCAATTTATTTCACATTCCGGTTTGTTGGTCTGCAACAGAAGCCTGTTAATGAGCAAGAGTTTTAGAAAAATAAGAATTGTAATATAGAGAAAACTAAAGTTGAAAAATGACCTCTTAAAATACAATGAAACAAGTATGATAAGCTGTGAAAATAAGCTCAAGGGATGATTCTCTTTTCTCTTATGCATGTCTTTTGACCACATTTTCACACATTAAGAAACAGAAGTCATGTGTTATTCAAAGCGTTTCACTTCACAGCAAGAAAATTAACCCCTCATGTGTAAAAGGTCTTCCTTCAGGCACCCATAATGTTTTAATACCTTAGCACACAAAGACAACTGTGCACTGGTCACCTGACTTCAGGTAAACAATGCCTAGTTTACAGTTATTACCTTTTCTTTGTTTTTGATAGGTATTTCCTCTACAGGAAGTCATTGTTTGTTACTTCAAAGCCAAATGAACGTGCAACCACAGGAGACACAGCATGGAGGCCTGTGGTTGTTGATGTCAGTTTGTGTGCACTTGCTTTAAGAATAATAATAAAAAAAACTGTTTATGTCATGATTTTTAGGTTCTTAGCCCACATGCGGAATACACTAAGGAGAAATCGAGCAGGTTTAACAGTGTTTATTAAGAAAGGGGAAAGGTAGGTGGACGACGTCGGGTGACGGCAGCCTCTGCTTAGGCTCATACTCGGGGTAAGCCGTAGGCGAGAGCGCGGAGGTAGACTGTAGGACAGAGAGCAAGAGGGTTAGACGCTGATAACACGGAGGGATGGTCTCAGAGTTATGAAAGGCTTACCACGAAACCAGAGGAACTCGCCAGGGGAGAGGAGGCGAACGGATCCGGCCGAGGCAGACTGACAGAGGTGGTTCGGCAGGCGGCTGCGGGAAGGCGGCTGTGAGGCAGGTAGGCATGGCGGTGGAAGGTGAGCGGTATCCAATGGTGAAGCTTGGGAAGGCGGCCCGGCCGGCTGCCAGCGGGAGGACACGGAGGGGCTTTCGGCGAGGCTTGGGATCTTGCCTGGGAATGAGGGAGTGCTGCGGAGTGGGATCCGGAGCGAGGTAACCTGACACACAGGAAACAATAGTTAGTTCTTAGACCAGGAGAGACGTAAGAACGAGGCCGACTGAGTCATACCACCTATGGTTAACACTCTGACGGTGTTATGCTGGCAGCCTTCCGCTTACATGCCTCCCACCATCACTGCGTAATGTGGATCACCTGCGTGCCCAGACCTTCCTGCTAATCGCCGACCACCAGCAGAGAGAAGGCAGAGAGCCGGCAGCGGCCTGACAGGGTCTGCTCAGCTGGATCCCTAAATACTCTAAATACTTCTTGCGTTAAAAACTCCAGAGTTGGTGGAGAGCAAATTCTCTTCATTAGTCTCTACATCACTTCAGTCACCCTAGCGATGAGCTGTTGTGGCAGTTTATTGTCTCATTTCCAAGAATTGTCGTGACACAATTTGGTTAAATGTAAACAAGAAACCAATACAACCCCCCTCCCCACAAAAAACCCAACATCCTTTATGCAGTATGACTCAAAGGTGAAAGCCAAGCCCGTCTGAAAAGTCCCTCTGAGCTAATTTCACGATTGTAAACAAGGTCTATAAGAGCCACAATTTCTTTAGATCAGGGGTCTTCAAGCCTGGTCCTTAGGGTCACTGTCCTGCGTGTTTTAGATGTGTCTGTTCTCCACTGCACGCAAATCAAATGTTTGCATGACCTCCTCAGGAGCCATCAAGTGTTGCGGGGTGCTGCTAATCACCCGTTTATTTAAGTCAGGTTTTTGAAGGCAGGGGAACACCTACAACATGCGGGAAAGTGGGTCCTGAGGACCAGGGTTGAAGAATCCAGTGTCAGGATGCAGCTTGTTGGCTGCATGCTGAGCCTCTCTCCCTCTCTCTCTTTCCTGCGCAGTCTGATTGGTTCCACCTGTCAGGCTGCAATCAACCTCCAACTGCTCCCACCTGGTTCCACCCTTATTTATACTCACCTCAGTCTGTTCTTGCTCGCCGGTCCGTAGTGTTCACTCCTGCTCAGTCTCTGCCAGTATCCTGTGTCAGCTCAGTTTTTGTTGCAGTCAGCCTGAAGACGTTGCTTCAACTTGGTTTTTGTTCAAGGCGATTCCCTAAGACTCTGCTCAGCTCTGCTCCATCGGAAGTTCTCTATTCCTGTCCTCGTCTCCTGTGCTGTTCCACGTTCTCAAGTTCCCGCTGCTGTTCCACGTTCTCAAGTTCCTGAGCTGTTCCACGTTCTCAAGTTCTCACAGCTGCCTCCACGTTCTCAAGTTCTGCAGCTGCTCCACGGTCAAGTTCCGCAGCGGCTCCTTGTTCTCAAGTTCTGCAGCTGTTTCCACGTTCTCAAGTTCTGCAGCTGTTTCCACGTTCTCAAGTTCTGCAGCTGTTTCCACGGTCTCAAGTTCTGCAGCTGCTCGACGGTCAAGTACCGCAGCTGTTCCCCGGTTTCAAGTCCTCCGTTCCAGAGTTTCCTCCCGGTCAGTCACCCATTACTCCTCCTGTCAGCCAGCTTCTGCACCCTTTATCTCCGTCCATAAAATACTCTGGTTCCTCTCGTCATAAACCCTCCATTCTGTTCAATAAACTCACTTCAAGAACTAGCTCTGTGTGTGAGTGGTGTGTCCGGGTTCATCCAAAGACAAATCATGACATCCAACTTCAGAACAAGTGGTTTTACTAATCCTGTATTTGAAGCTGGTTATCATCTCAGTTGATCAACCAAGGTTTTCAGATTCTGCATTTGAGATGTTGTTCCACCTCTAAAAATCTTTGTAATCATCTGTTCCATGGTTTCCTCCTTGAAACCTAAGTTTACACCCCACTCTAACCTGTGAAATCACCCAACAAATGGCTCATTTTAATTGGACAATAAAACAAAACAGCAACTTTTATTTATCAGGAAACATGGCAGTTATGCAGGTAACTGATTCAATGTGAAAATGTCTCATGAAGGAACATCCATTACTGACTAATGCATTAAAGATATGCAGTCAAAAGCTATAGTTTAAAGCTTCTTGAGTTGTAGATATAGCTAGAAAAGCTCTATATCAATTATGACAACAACCTTTACTGTATTTCACTCGGATTTCATGGGCACTGATCCATTCAACTGGACAAACGAGGTGACACCTGGGAGGCATTTTAGGTAGTCAACAGTTCTGCTTTAGAGACCATCTTTGAAACAATCAACATAGAAAACAAACCTCTCCAACCTCAGCGGTCCAATGAAGTTGCAAGCATCCTGCATCAGGAGACACAGCTTATATTTGGAAGAGAAACCGCTTTGATCTGATCAGACTAACACTAAACGTTGAGGCCGGGATTTTGTGGGGGTGAAAAACTAACACCGGAAATCAAGTTGAAACCACTATCCCCACAGGGAAACTTGGTGATGGCAACATCATGCTTCGGAATGTTTTTGTACAACTTGGCCAGGAGAGCTTTTTAGACAACAACCCTAAACATACAGTGGGAGCGACAATGGAACGGTTTAGATGCATGTGTTTTCATGTGTTAGGATGGCCCGGTCAAATCCAGACCTTAATGTGACTAAGAATCTGTGGCAAGACTTGAAAACCACTGAAAACAGAGACTCCACACTCAATCTCATTGACAAACTATATTGAAAAAAAGAAAGGACAAAAATGTAAGTTTGTTGGCGTGCAAAGCAGATGGAGACAAAGCCCAAAATTCAGCTTTAAATGCAAACGCAAAATTCAGCTTTAAATTTACTCAATCTGCAGTTGATTTAACTGGATATTGTTTGGGGTATCAAAAAATGGGGCTGAGTATAAATTCACACTTTTCAGAGTTTTGTGTAAAAAACCCCCGTAGAAAACCATGTATCGTTTATTTGCCCCACATCAGTCATCCACTAATTTGTGTTAGTCTATTGCAAAAAAAAAAAAACTGCAATGAAACTGAAAACTGAAGTTTGCAATATGACAAAATGCAAAAAGTTCAGTATATTAATACTTTTGCAACAGATTGTAGATCCTTCCTGAGTATAATGGAAGCAATACTGAATGATGAAACTGGCTGCAAAAGCAATTAATTTTCATGTTGTAATCCTCTGGTGAGCAAAGTCAAGAAGGTAAGCTTTGTTTTCTCAAGGTACCAAACTACCTCAGATAACTGTGGGTAACACAACAGACATAAAATCACAAATTAAAATCAAAATTAAGGGCTCTTCCCCACTTTTAAAGTGGGGAGAATGAATGTATTCCACCACATCACATCACTCTCACACCCGTGGTGGTGCTACCAGTAGCCATATGAAGTCCTAGCTTCATCACAATATGATGTTACAAACGTCATTTACAATATTTGCTGATATTGCAAAGTCTGTTACAATTTGCAATCGATATGATGCAATATCATCTGGCCATCAAACAATATTTTTTTACATTAACCAATTCACAAAAAAACTAACAAAAATCCACCCATCCATTTTCCATTCCTCTCGCCCAGCCGTCAGTGGGCGAGTAGCGGGGTAAACCCTGGACGGGTCGGCAGTCTACAGCAGGGCATGTGTATATATATATATATATATATATATATATATATATATATGTGTATATATAGGGGTTGGACAATAAAACTGAAACACCTGGTTTTAGACCACAATAATTTATTAGTATGGGGTAGGGCCTCCTTTTGCGGCCAATACAGCATCAATTCATCTTGGGAATGACATATACAAGTCCTGAACAGTGGTCAGAGGGATTTTAAGCCATTCTTCTTGCAGGATAGTGGCCAGGTCACGACGTGATGCTGGTGGAGGAAAATGCTTCCTGACTCGCTCCTCCAAAACACCCCAAAGTGGCTCAATAATATTTAGAACTGGTGACTGGGCAGGCAATGGGAGATGTTCAACTTCACTTTCATGTTCATCAAACCAATCTTTCACCAGTCTTGCTGTGTGTATTGGTGCATTGTCATCCTGATACACGGCACCTCCTTCAGGATACAATGTTTGAACCATTGGATGCACATGGTCCTCCAGAATGGTTTGGTAGTCCTTGGCAGTGACGCGCCCATCTAGCACAAGTATGGGGCCAAGGGAATGCCATGATATGGCAGCCCAAACCATCACTGATCCACCCCCATGCTTCACTCTGGGCATGCAACAGTCTGGGTGGTACGCTTCTTTGGGGCTTCTCCACAAAGTAACTCCCCCGGATGTGGGGAAAACAGTAAAGGTGGACTCATCAGAGAACAATACATGTTTCAAATTGTCCACAGCCCAGTGTTTCAGTTTCATTGTCCAACCCCTATATATATATATATATATATATATATATATATATATATATATATATATATATATATATATCAATATATATATATATATATATATATATATCAATATATATATATATATATATATATATATATATATATATATATATATATATATATATATATATATATATATATATATATATATCATATATCATCCGTTCACTATATAATAAAAAAGGCGTATCCTTAAAAAAGTTATAGTTATCTTTAATCATTTCATCGATATATTGATGCTGGTCGATATATTGTTGCACTCCTAATTGTCAGGACCGCAAAATCCAATAAGGTAAATGTGCAACACAGCAAACTACAGATGAATAGACTGAGACCACACTGAGAGACAAGACCACTGAAAGACTACTGACCACTCAAAGCCACTATAGCCACATTCAGGCATCTTGGGAAGGCAACCAGACAGAAGCTGGAATCTAACCCACCTTCCAATTGCAAGATGACTGCTCTACCCAATCAGCCACAGTCGGCCCAGTAGTGCTGGAGCTGAAGTTACTGGGAGTGCCATAAGGGCTTTTACAATACAATACTGCTTGGACCTTTCTGAGAATACAGGAACAGGGTGGAACCAGGGTGAAGGTCTAGTAACCGGGCTGGAGGTTTCTGGCAGAGAAAAGCATGGATGAGTCTCAGGTAGCAAGAGATAAACAAGACAACATGAACGAGATCTCGGCTAGGTTTCCGTTCAGGGTGAGCCGATCATTGATATAAAGAGTATATAAAGAGTAGACCCGGCATTGACTCTCACGGCATATTTTGTGAATTTTGCTTGAATAAAAGTGCAGTTCACTGCTCCTGCTAAACACATTACACTGAGCAAAGCTGGTGACTGCTTCAAGATGGCGGCCCAAAATATCATCAGCGCCCATAGCCGATAGCGGTGGATGCAGGGTTGTTGTGCAATATTACCACCATGAGGAATAATTCATGTCAGATTGAATTCTGAACAGTAGTATGGAGAAGGTAACAAAAGGAATTCCACCCTGCTCGAGACATGAGACCCTCACAGCCACAAAGGAGAGAGAGCCAACAAGGACGGCCCCTCTCTCTCAGCAGGGTGCTTCTGTAAACACTCCACAGATAAAAGGGTCAGAGTGCTTCTGACCACCCCTTCAGGTAGCCTTCCCCTGAACCTTGAGGGCTCACGGGCCCAAAAGAACAGGAACTAACATCTGGAAGAGATCCCTCTTCACCCGGGGATAACCGGGAAAATCGGAGTTAAGTATGCTGTCTTAAACTCATCATCAGTAGCAGGGGGAAGAAATCCTGTCTCCCCAAAACAGCTTTGTTTATTTTTGTCAGCTTTTGCAGGGAAGCGAAACCCAGACGGAGCTGAAAAGCCAGCAGAAACACCTGCTGTCGAATGGTGGGGAGAACCTGCTTAAATCGGACTGCATCCAGGTCAGAGAACGTGTCAGACCAGGCCTTCCCCTCCGGCCACATGCTGCTGCAGAGCTAAATGCTAGCCCGCCAAGAACAAACCAACAGCTTTTCTGCTTTTCAGTGCTCTTTCCTTGGATGGCCATAGTGGACAGAACTCACACGAGGCAAAAGACAGGTTTGGGCAGAGAGCTGAGGAAGAAGTTAAATGGTTCGTTTAGAAATGTTTTGTAAACCGTTTGCACACGGTGTCTTTGAACAAAGGGGCTCATTGCTAGCACTTGGTACCGTGTCATTGTCGAGTGTGTTTTTATGGTTATAACAAAGGTTATCTCCACAAGGGTTTTATACATTGATGCGACATTCATTATTACATTACCCGGCTGACTCATTATGACTAAAATAAAACCGGAGCTTTATTTGTTAGTGCCGAAGCGCCGCTAGCCAAAATGCTATTAGCTTTTGGTAAGCTTGATCGTTCTGCTCCGCCGTATGCAGATAGCGCTATGAGCTTTATTCCCGCATTAATATTGAATAGTGATGTCGGCTTAAAGGCAATTTTGATAACCTTAGACTTTAACCGATTTAGCAACCAATTGCTACAGCGACCCCAGGCGCCCGGAGGAAGAATCGCATTAATAAGATCGAACCATAAGGTTTAAATGATTTTACTGAGTAAATCAGTCTTTAGAATGTTATTTACTTAAAATAATGTTCTGGGTAACTTGGGCTTTGCATTGTGAATGGGTTGAAACACATGTCAAATGTTGTTCTGAATTAGTCAAGCTAATTTACCCCAATTTCACATTCTTTAACTTGAACTTTGATTCTTTAACTTGTCACCTGTGACTGCAGTCTGCCAGTTGCACCATGCTGGCAAAAAGTGAGAAAACATGACAACACCACTACAAAGATCTGCGCACAGATCTGTGCACCTGACACCAACAGGGTCCAAGAACTCAGAATCATATTATTGGAAAATCCACTGCAGTGCCCAGCAAAAGTCCCCATACCCTTGAACTTTTGTATTTTTACTAAGGTGCTCTGTTGTCTTCTTCTTTTTTATTATTCTTTCAGATATTCCCTCTCAGGGGTCACCAAAGCAAGTCACCTGTTTCCATCTAACTGTGCCTTCTGCATCTTCTTCACTCATGAACTACATTGACGTCTTCTTTAGCTCCATCCATATATCTCCTCATTGGTCTTTCTCCAGGCCCCCTGCCTGGCAGTTCCAGCCTCAGCATCTTTCTACCAATGTACACACTGTCCACCCTCTGTACATGTACAGAGGGTGGACAGTGTTCTCTATGACTTTATCTACAATAAATCTAACATGAGCTGTCAGTCTAATGTACTAATTCCTGATCCTATCTATCCTTGTCACTCCCAAAGAGAACAACAACATCATCTCTACTAACTCCAGCTCTGCCTCCTGTCTCTTCATCAGTGCCACTGTCTCTAAAACATGCAGAATCACTACTCACACTACTGTCTTGTACACCTTTTCTTTCTTTCATTCATACTAATACTCTTATCACACAACACACCTGACACTTTTTTCCACATGTTCCTACTGGAACATGGTTCCTCACCTCTTTTACAAACTTGCAGTTGCTCTGGACTGTTGACCATAAGTACGTAAAAGTAGCTAAGACACACACACACAGATCCTACTCCAGTCACCCAATGGTAGTTGGGAAACCTTTCCACAGATACCATGAGGGTCAATACTACTATGTTTATACTACTACTATGTTTATATGTAAGGATCTCCTGACAGGAAGGAGGAAGATCAGGGCCTGGTATGGGTAAATCACAATGTCAGGATATAGTTGCTTGCACATTCTTAAGAACAGTTAAAAGAACACCTTAGAAATTAAGGGGAAAAGGGTATCATGGGAGCCCAGGTGTCTCACATGCACATTTAGGTGTATAATTTCACCAAACTAAAAAATTAGACACACGATAAAGCAAAAAGTATTTGCTCACCCTTCCAAATGGAAAACAAGTTTTCTCACTACTTTCATGGCCACAAGTGTACAAAGTCAAGCACCAGGTACGTAGACTTCGTCTACAAAATTTCTTTGGGAAGGTGTGGGACGCTCTCATGAGCTCAGAGAACTCCAGGGTGGTTTGTGATAGGATCCCACCTGCAAAGTTTCCTTACAACAGTAGAACAAGTGACACTGAAATGTTTGGCGAAACTTGAAAGACTTTCTACATTCACTGAACAAAGATAATGAAAATATTAAGTACAGTTTTTGCAAAACATGTCATCAAACTGCAGATGTTTTTCTCAAATGTTATTTTTTCATGTCAACGTCGATTACGTTGAATGGCTGCATCCTCAGTGATCAACTATGATAGAAAATGTAACATCGTTATGTTTTTCCGAGAACACGCTCAAAGCCTCTGTGAAACTAATATATTAAATCTTGTCTACTTTCACAGAACAAACTTGTGAAAATATATTCCTACATTTTGCTAGAAATGTTATCAAAATGCATGTAAATGCAGATGCTTTCTTTAAACGTTGTTTTCCACATAAAGATTGAGGGATGGTGCCCATGTTTTTTTTGCTGGTAGAAACATGACCTGGTTGCAAGTCAGAGTAAATGAATGGGCCAAATTAAATGTAGGACTGAACCATATTAAGAAGCCAAATTTGGATTATACTATGTTTCCCCCAGTGGACCAAAGTGGCCATTACATGTTTGTCATTGAGACTGGGTTGAAGATGTTATTGACTTGCATGGTAAATTTGGTAAAGGTTTTACGCTGGATGCTCTTCCTGGCACAACCCCCTGTATTTATCTGGGCTTGGGACTGGCCCAAAATAGGACACAAGACACTCTGACCACTCTGGGGCTGCATTGTACCCTTTTGTTGGGGTCTGCTTTAGTCCCCAAAGAAAAAGCACACCACAGTAAAGTCGAAGGAAAATCATACATAATTGTAAGAATATGTTCAGAAAATAAAATGTTAAAATTGTGACATAAACTGCTGCGTTTCCTTTAATTTGGTACACCTGAAAAAAGTCCCGTGCAGCCAATGCTTTGAGAGATTCACAGCTCAGGTGGGAGATTCTGTCACCAGGACAACTATTAGTCTTGCACTTTACAGACCTAGACTGTGTGGAAGAGTGGCAAGAAAAACATTACAGTTGAACAAAAGCTGTGGGACGTCCCCTAGTAAGTCTCCCGCACAGAGATGAGACAGCAGACAGGCGGAAGAAGGCTCTCTGGTAAGAAGATACCAAAATAGTAGTTTTTGGTCACCCTTGACACACCATCCGATTGGTAAAACATGATGTTGGTAGCATCATTCTGTTGGAATACATTTCCTCAGCATGGACAGGGAAGCTGGTTAGGGTAGTTGGGAGGATGGATGGAGGTAAATACAGAGAAATCAAGAAAGCAAACCTGTTACAAGCACAAGACTTGAGACTGTGAAGGACATTCCAGCCGGACAGGAAACCTATTCATCGGATATCCATGTATTAGAAAGGCTCAGTCAGAGCCGAGCCCTGTAGCCATGCATATAAAATGTTTGTTCATATTCAGTATGACTGAGGTTGAGACATCATGCAAAGAACAACTGGTAGAAATTTCCTTTTGTCGATGTGCAAAGCTGATAGAGAGATATCCCAATAGACTTACAGCTGTAAATGTAGAAAAACATATCGACAGAGTGGAGATTTAAGTATTTATTCAGATTAAATATGCATGCCCTGGTTTTCAGATTTTGCTTAGTAAAAAATACAAAAAACTATTCAGACTTCACAAATAAAATATTTTAACGTGTAGGTTAGACATGCTTTTCAAAAACTGGAAGGAAACGAAATGTTACAGCACCTACAGCGTGGACTTTACTCAGATGCTAAAACATAATTTAAACCTGTGGAAACCGAAAGAGAAAAACAAATGTCCCCGTCAGTTCACAGCGAGTGCAGCATTACTTCAGCACACTGCCAGGTAATCAGAGAAATCCTTGCGGACCGAATGCGGGTGAAACAGAAGCTGGTTGTGCATTTTCGCCAACTTTTTCTTGACCTGCTCGTCATTTCTTTCTCACTCCCTTTTCCATGAACTCTTCTGCTCTGTTATTCACCTTTCTATTTGCCTTTCTCCTTGCTATGCTTTTTTATTTTTGCCACGAGGAGAAGTGCTGCTAAAAAACCCCCAAAATTTTTGATTTTCTGTGGTGCCAATGTGAGCTGCGTGTTATATTTTAAGCTCTCGGGCTGGATATTGTAACTTGTCGGCAAGGCTCAGGGTCTGTCTTCTCACTCTTCTCAGAGGTCCCAACAGACAAGAGCCCCATGGATGAGAGGGGAGGAGTGCAGTCAAGCCTTTGAATGTGCCCCTTAAATTTAGCTGAAAAGGAGAACCTTCAAAGACAAATCATGTGATGTAATCCTGTTGAATTTTAACTAAAACATGTTGCGGTCTTAATCCTTAACAAATGGTGTCTATTTAAATCAAAAGAAGAGTACAGTGACTGGCTAGGATATTGATAGACATTGAACTTTTTTCACATTTGATCAGGTTGCACCCACAACACATTAATTTTCATTAAGCAAATGTTCAATAAAAATAAAAAGCTGCTCCTTTGCAGTGCAGATATGTCCAAGTATAACCCCAAACGTTAGTTTAATGTATTGTAATGTATGTATTCTATGCATGAGTGTATCAATGATGGAGCATTCAGGGGATTTATTCATGCAACAGCACAGCATTCTATATCATTTGGAAAGGGACTGCTACCTGACCTGGACTCAGATATGAGTCTTATTAGACCCTAAAGACTGTTTGCATGTTTTAAGCTTTTCAGGAAGCATTGTTGGTCAGAAGGGGAAAAAAAAGTGTTGAAACGTTATGTGTTGTTGTGTCTGTATGTTATATACTATAATCTGTGTGCATCCTGAGCTGGTGTCTGTCTGTTGAAAAAATTATCATTGTAACACTTAATGGCAATAAAGATTCTCCATTTTCAATGTGATTTAATGTGATAGCTCTACACAACGTGGTCCATTGTTGTGAAGTGGAAGAAAAATATTACAAGGTTTCCTTCAACTGTTCACAAATAAAGACATGGAAAGTGTGGAGGGTACAGAATATGTATTCAGTCTTTTTCTGATAACACTGAATAAAATGCTGTGCAAATAACTGTCATCTGATCTCACCTATTTTGTCAAAGTTTGAGTTCTGTTTAGTTTTATGACAATAAATAAATAAATAAAATCTTTGATAGGTCTGTTGTGGAGAGTCCAATATGTTTTGTTGTCATCATCATTTGTGGAAGCAGCATCAGAGCTGAACAATCTGAGAACTGCTCACAGAACGATTCTTCTTACAGCCATTGGTATCTACAACAGCTTTCTAATGAAATATTTAATTTTCCATTGGGATTAACATCATCTTTTAAAATTAAATTAACTGAATATTAAAAGTTCAAGGCGTGTGAATACTTTTGGAAGGCCTTGTAGGTCTGGTCTAAAATACTCTGTCTCAGTTTTTGTACTTAATTTCAAAGCCTTTTGGAGGTATTTAAATATACATCTCAAGGTATAAACTGTAAGGCCCGTTTTGAATCCATATAAGAGGAGTACGTTTGATTTGAACATTACATTTGTTTTCCTGATAGTCTAGATGCAGTAGCCTATGGGTAAATAAGTCTTGTGTTTCTTTACTCCAAAGGAAAGATCCTACTCAGAACAAAAGGATTGATCTAATTTGTATAATATAAAAACATTGAGAGGAAAGAGCTGGCTGCAACCTGCTTTGAGATTAGGAAAAAAGGAAGTACCTTTGTCTTCAAAACTGGTCTTGTTTGTTCAATCTGGACACAAAGTCTAAATGTAGACTCAGCAAGCTGTGCTCAGCAGCAGACAGATTAAGTGTAGCTTTATATATTACACAGGGGCATGGGGGTGTTTTAAATGTTTTCATCTATGCCCATAACAGCATATCAGTTTTCTAGAAATATGAGAAAGTAAAACATCCAATGGTGTGCTTTTGGTTAAGTTGCTCTGCGCTGTACACAGACAAACTAAGGAGGGCAGTAGATACCTGGA
Organism: Fundulus heteroclitus; assembly: GCF_011125445.2. Classification (NCBI taxonomy): domain Eukaryota; kingdom Metazoa; phylum Chordata; class Actinopteri; order Cyprinodontiformes; family Fundulidae; genus Fundulus; species Fundulus heteroclitus. The sequence goes on along the minus strand of NC_046378.1, from coordinate 5,310,961 downwards.
AGAGAAGAAGAACTTGCACATTGGGTTCAAAATAATAACAGGGAAAGCAGGCTGTGGGTTTAAAAAAAGTGAGTAAATCTAGTTAATTCTTATAATAAATTTTATTTCCATATGTGCATGCGGATACATTGGGAACACTGCATACGCTGTTTATTGACAAATCATATACAAAAAATGATCGAATGTCAGCTCACGCTAGATAAAGTGTGGAAAAAGAGACTTTCATGCTGTTATAAACATAGCAGTGTGTGCCTTTTCCTTTACAAACTCAGGCTTTCACTGTAAAAACTGAGAAATGCTTTACGCGTTAGTTTTCCTGTGAATCATTAAACTAAAATGTAGTCGTATAAACCCTTTGTAGGAGAACTTCTTCACATCTATGTTTCATGGTAACTTCCTCTGCATTTCCTGCTTTGGCCTCAAAAATGACATGTTTGATTTCACCCAACAGATTTACGATCAGATTAAAAGGTTGGGCAGATCTTGTTGGTCTTGAACTGAAATGTTGCATGATTACTAATCGGTTTGGGGTCTTTGTTTAAATATATATTTCAAGGACATTTTATTGTCTCTTGAGCATGAAGCCAAGTGACCTCTGTAACTATTCTAGCAAATTTCAACAGATTCATGATCTTTGGTGTGTGTTAAATTCACCGGCCACCACCGCATGAGAAACATCCCATCATGATGCATGAAACGCCATGCCTCACAGTGTGATCCGGTTTGATATCAATGTTTGAGGCTCATCTGACAAACAGCCTATGGCCCCTAGACCCTATAAGAAGAACTTTGCTTTTTGTCAGGCCACAGAGTATTATCCCAGTTTTTTTTAGGCTTATCACTCTATGTTTTTGGCAAATACTGATCAACTACATGTATTTATTTTAGTGAGATTTTGCAGGAGCTTCTTAGTGATATCCTGGCTTCACATACAGCAAGCTCCTTGTAATTCCTATAGTACTCACATGTACCTGTGGGTTTTCTATAGTCAACCTGGGGTCGATTATTGACTGAGTCCATTGGGCTTTTATTCAATGCATTCAAGTGCTTAGTTCTGTTTTCTTCTACATTTTAGTTTAGGATTAAGTTTTAAAAGTAACACTGTTCTTCTAAAGGGTGTCTGGAGCCGTTTTAGTCAGGTATTCTGAGAGGAATGCAGTATGTAAGGCATTTTCTACCATTTTTCTTCAATAAGGGTCCTTTGGGCCTGTTGCTGCACTACACATACTAGTAAATGATTTGTTTTTAAGAAATAATATTTGTATGAAAAACAGTATGCAAATTGTTAATCTGCCATTACTTTGAACACAGGTAAATGTAATATATGCTTACACAGTATTTGGGATTTATAAAGACTTTTACTCATGCAGGACGGCTAGTTTAGTCTTAAAGTGTGTAATTGGAAACAGAAGATGAAAGCAGAAGCAGGGAACTAACTTAAGTGGATGCAGAGGTTTAGAAACGTTTTTTTTTTTTTTTTTTTTTTCCTGACTGGAGAAGAAATAATATTTGCTTTTGTAGTGCTCCGTAATGGGATTGAGAAATTTCGCAAGGCTTTTTAGCAGATGACAACTTGTGGCCCAGTTCCTGCCAGCGAGGCGAGGCAAAGCTGGGCCAGGAGGCATTCTCACAGCATCAGACCTCTGCATGATGTAGGCGGCATCAAAGCAGCACCACCGACACTTCCTCAGAGAGAGCCTGGGGAGATGGGGATGGGGGTGGGAAGGTGTTAGGGGGATGACGCTCCATCTCCATGCCTTTCCTCCTCTACCCCCCCCCCCCTCCCCCCTCCTCACCCTTCTGCTGCTCCAGCTCCAGCCAGCTGTCAGTGGGAGTATGCCGAGGTACTGCACTCTGTCACACACACTAACCGGAGAGCGAGGGCATCGACGGGCGGATAGAGAGATCTGAAAGTGGTGACAGTGGAGTGATTAGACCATGTATAGAGCTGGGGAGGAGGCATCAGGAGAAACAAGGACAGGGTGCGGAAGGAGATATGGGATGAAAGATGGGACAAATAGAAACACGGGAGGATGATTGCTTGAGACAAAATGACCCAGGAGTTGAGGGACAGATAAGAGAAGGAGGAAGGTGCTGCTAGATTGCCCAGAGGCACAAGGTGGGAAAATGAGGTTGGGGGGGGAGAGGCTGGGGACAGGAAACAGAATGACAACACGATCCAGGAGACGTCTGCCTTGGTTAGTCTGCAACGTCAAGTTTAAAATGTATTCACTGTCAAGGAGGAAAAACTGAAATACTTATTTTAGTTTAACTAGCACTTCAGATTGACTCATAAAAAGCTGCACATATGCAATAAAGGGGTTCGCTTCTCTCTATGATTATATTCCAAATAGCTGCACAATGGACCATTAGGTTCAGCAATGAAGAAGATGGAGTTTCTGTTCACTCCATGTGTTCAGCAAATGATCAAATTAAGATGCATGAGTGTGCTTTTCTATCTGTCACACTTGCTGTGCACAGAGGGATCTCCAGCCAGACTGCTGGGGGGAGAAAAGCTGGGAGTCCGTGGGACGGCATTTCTGAGTGGGTCCTTCGTCGATGTGGAAACAGACTTTAAACGGTTTTCTTCATGCTGATTCCATTCAACTTTTTGAGGGAAACTGCGGTGTTAAGAACCCGACAGGGAGGAATGAACATATAGGTTTTATTGCAACAGTATTCACACCCTTTAGGCATCTTTTTTTTTTGCTCACGTTGTCAGCACAAACTTTAACAGGGCTTTTTTGGGGTTTTATTTTAGAGGTCGAGACAAATCAGTGCAGAGTTGTGAAGTGGAAAGAAAGCTATACTTGTTTTTAACACAAATCTGAAAAGTGTGGCATGCATTTCTGTTCAGTCACCTGCTTCAGTCCTTTGTAGAACCACCTTCCAGCTGCAACTCCAGCTGCAACTCGTTTGGGGTATGCCTTGACCAGTTTGGCACATCTGGAGACTGAATGTTTGCCGCATCTTTCTGAGCTGAATCGTAGTCAGATCTGATGGAGAACATCTGTAAACAGGCTGTTTTTTTAACCATTGCTGCATTGTGAGATCAATAAAGCCTATCTTATCTTATCTTGCAGATTCTCAGCTGGAATCTGTTCTAGACTCTAACTCAGCCACTCTTGAGCCGGACCCTTCCTGTGTAGCTCCCGCTGTATGTTTAGGCCCACAGTCTTGCTGGAAATTGCACCTCTGTCCCAGTCTCAAGACTTTTTCAGACGCTAACAGGTTTTTTTCCAGACTTGCCCAGCTCCATCCAGGATTCCCATCTACCTCCCTGTTCCTGCTAAACAAATGCATCTCCATAGTCACTACCACATTTTACAGCGCTCAAGAGCAGCATTAGTTGTCTTACACACATCAGTTTTTCTTGTTGGCCAGGAAGTTTCATTTGGGTCTCCATTTTGAAATGCAACAAAATCCAGATCTGTCTTCTATTGGTTTAGGTTTGACAGTGGCTTTCTTCTTCTTTCCAGGAAGGCCAGGTTTCTGAAAGCACATCCAATAGCTGTGTCAGTCCTCAGATTCTCCCACCTGAGCTGCGGATCTCTGACGCTCTGCTAGATTCACCAGGGGACTATTGGCTGCTTCTCTGGTTGAAGTTCTCCTTACCCAGCCTGTCAGTTCAGGGGATGTGTCGGTGTCTGGTCAGTTTGTAGCTGTGCCATACTTTCTCCAGTTTAAGATGATGAATTGAACTGTGGTCTAAGATATAAAAGCTTGTTATATGTTTTAAAACTCGGCGTCATACGACACATGCCTGCTGTGTTCATGAAGTTGTTTGTCCTGTCTGTTTGCTCTCCTGACTAATAAGGTGTTTTTTAGAAATATCAAAAAAGCCAAGTACCAGTTCGCCTCCACTCCACTTTTCTCCACTACATCGTTTCGGTCGATTCCATAAAATTCCAATTAAAAGGTGCGGGTGTAACGTGGACAAACTGTGGAAAACTTCTGCACAGTACTATAGGAGTGGCATTCTGTGTTCGGTGTTACTGTTAAATTCATTAGAGTGTTTGATAACTCACACATTTTTGGGTGCCACAAAATCCTCCTAATGCTGAGCGAGTCTGCCTAGCGACAGAGCTGCTATACTTTCCACCTTGCCGAATGTCACACTGTGGCAGTCGGGGCAAATCATTAGCACCCAGTTGTGCTCTGCTGCAGTGCATCATCAATGGACGTGAAGTGAGCCCAGAGCAGCCTTGAGATTCGGCTCAAAGAGCAGAAATCAATACAAAACAAAAGCATCACATCTACTTGAATTTATAATCAGACATTCCTCTCCCTGCGTATCTCTGGCTTTAAGTGCTGCAGGCTTTTGTGGCCGCTGTCGCTGTAAGATGTGTAGCCCTTAATGATCCAGGCTGCTGCAAGCTTTCACACCAAAATAAACGTCTTCTAAAGCTTTTTATTGGTTTTATTTCTTCACGGAGTAACTAAACTGACAGCGAACACATTGATTATTTATCACAAAACCTTTTGCCATGAATCTTAATCCTGCATTCTCATCCCCTTCTCGTTGTTTCCATGAATGTTTAGCAACCCACACAGCAGATGGTTGTCAGTCATGTAAGCATTAAACAGCCCAGGTTTGATTACACACACACACACACACACACACACACACACACACACACACACACACACACACACCCGGGAGAAACTCTGTCTAGGAAGTACTATGGGGATGTCACATTAGTGTTCTAGCTTACAACTCACTATAAGGGAGAGGTCCTAAAGTGTGTAAAAAATGAAAGAGCATCAAAAACTGGAGAGCAGAAACAGGATTCGAATCAAATTGGCCATTTGCAGCTAGTTGTAATTTGGAAAATAGCCTTGCAGTATAAAATAAATCTATTTTGCCCGATAAAGTTTACTCACTAGAAGATAAAGCTGTACTTGGTTCACAAAGCAGAAGCAGTACTAGCATGGATGTGGTCCCTGCCATGGATATGTGAGTTCCTCCGTCTGTTCTTCTGTTCACTGTGTAATTTGATTTGAGTTACTTTCTTTTTAAAAAAGCAGATGTTGAGACACTTTTGTTCTTTACACGATGTCTTTAACACATCCTTTGAAAAAAATGTATCTAAAGCATTTTTACTCTTACAGTTTATATTGATTTTGGTTGATGTCCCTGGAGTATAAACATGACGTTGCACAGAAGCCCATTTCTCTTAGACAATTTTCAAAAGGAGAAAAACAAGAGCACACGACTTTTAATGAAATCAAATTCATATTGATTTTCATGAGTCATGAAGTGACTACAACACAAACAACTACTTCCTTAAACTTGCTTTTTATCTGTAGTCAGAACAATGAATAAATACTCATGTTTGAACAACTGAAGATTTCTTTGCAGTTTCACATCATGTCAGCTCAGTCAAATACAAATTTATTCCAAAGCTTTTTACTACAGTAGCTAACTGGTACAAAAATGCAGCAAACAGCTGATGGTGCCACAGCATTTTTATTTTCAGTGGCATTTTTTCTGTTGCATTAGATTTTTAATGCCTGCGTGTTTTGGAGTTTGCATCATTCCTGCATGTGCAGCCCATTTGGTCATTTAGAATGTGTTTAGTCATCAGCTACGCCTTTGCACCTGTCGGACACAACATTTTGTACCTTTTTGGCAGGGGTGGCAAAAAATGAGGATGGCACTATAAATATGTGGCCTGAAACAATCAAAATTGGTTGTTTCAGGTCACTTAAATTGGTTCTATTCAGTACATTAACCAACTCTGTAAGTTGATGAATTGATTTCTGATAATCAGATTGGTTTATTTTGTCTCATATAAACTTGGATGCGAGAGGACTCAGTTAGTATAAATGAGTCAACTTCCTCTAATTATTTAAATTTCCACATTCCCAGAACTACAGGATTCCTTAGATAGGAAACCTTTTGACCAATCTGTATGATTTGATGAAATTTGACTTTGTAAAGTACCTTGAGATGACGTGTTGTGAACTGATGGAATGTAATTAATTGAATATAATTGAATTACTAAAATTCAGTCCAGGTTGGGATTTTCAAACTTGTCCTGATACCAGAAAAGCACCAAATGTGTTTTGTCTGTGTTTTTACAGATGAAACGAAGGTTTTATAAAAATATTTTTTTTTCAAAGAATCTGTGTCTAAAATACTTTGGTTCAAGTTTGAACGGTTCAATGTAAAACTTCAGTGTCATTAATCAGCAATGTTGCTTGGCTGCATTTTTTAATCATTGTTCCGTGCACAATATGGCGTGTGTGTTTGTGTGTGTGTGTGTGTGTGTGTGTGTGTGTGTGTGTGTGTGTGTGTGTGTGTGTGTGTGTGTGTGTAAGAGGCACCCTGACAACGAGCCGGCTCACCTATTCAGAAATGATAATAAGAAAATACTGCTCCAAAATAACATGCCCTGACGTGGTCAACGGGAACTTCATTAGGGTCATGAATAATCAAACATAAATGCACTATTTGTAAAAAAATAAATAAAAATACATTGGTCTATTTTGTCTGTTCTTACAAGCTAACTAACTGGAAATATAAACATTGGACCAAAGGGGATCAATATTTAAACTAATTTCAGGTTGGGTAACATTTGAATGCCCCTGAGGATTTCCCCTGAGGGTCTCCAAACTCACTTTGATAGCTAAAACCGTCATTTTGCATCCACCTCTTGATTATATTAGCCCGAGGAACTCTTTCCGGCAATTGTATCTCACCTAAATCATTTGGAAGAGAGAGGGGAAAAAAATCCACACCAAATTTAATTTCATCAGTGGGTAGTGTAAATCAAATCTCTGCATTGTCTTCTGTTTGCGTTATTTTCTCCCATCCTCCCCTGAGATAACGGAGGCAATATTTTTCTCTGTCTCCCAGAATAATTCTAAACCAGTGGAGATAATCCATTGGGTGAAAAAGAAAAGTTCCTTTGAGATAGGCTCCTCTGGAAAATTGAAAAAGTTATTATTAATCCCACTGCCCGGCACCTGCTTGCACGCGCGCACACAGGCGCGCATGCACGCACCATATAGATAAAACACATGAATGAAATAAGATTTTTTTTTTTCTCCTGAATCTTGGTAAACAACATTGTTCTGTTTTCCAAAACTAAACTGTGTCGCACTGGGGCGTTTTAATTTGATTACATGTTTCTGAAAGTAGCAGCAACTTTTAAAATCTAAGGAGCATTGTAAATAGTTTTTCCCAGGATGGAACACACACAGTGACATTTATTTGTATTTCATTTAAATTAGTCAAGTGGAATTAATTATTGGTCATGGGTGAGATGCTGCAAGGCGGCTTGGATTTACCGCTGGTGGAAAGCACATCTATCACGTTTCATGTTGGTATCATTTTGACACATTTTGCATTTGACTTTTTCCCTTTTCTCTTACTTCATACAATTGCCATCCAACTTCTCAGGTGGAAGGATTTTTTTTTTTAAAGCTTTTGTTACTAAGGAATTTAAGGTAATTTTGTTTCACATTTACAACATATGAAAGACTCAACGAACAATGATTTGATCTTCGGTTTCAGATGTTAACAAAAAAGTTATGTTTACCTCTATGATTGTGGCTTCATGTCAGTACATGTCTCTCTCAGACCATGGACAGTGCTGTAAAAAAAGCATTCTCATGTGAAAAAGAGTTTGCCCCCTTGTACATTTCTCCTGTTTGTCTGTCATACTGAAATGCAGCTGGTCACCCTGCATGTCCGACCATGGATTAATTGTGATAAACCTCACTTTTAAAAAAGTAGAGCTAAATTTCACAGACGCACTCACACCTGATAACTGCCATACCCAAAGAATAAAATACATTACTTAAATAGAACCTGTCTGACAACATGAAGTAGGCTAAACTATCCCAAAAAAACATCATGCACCAATATCTGTGCAAAGCTGTTACGGTTGTCTTCGGACCCAGAATGGGTTGAACAGCCATTTCTAAAGCTTTGGGAGCCCAGTGAACTAAAGAGTCCAGTAGAAAACAAGTGCTGGCTAAATAGAACCCAAACACCAGTCTCGGACGCACCCAAAAACATCTTGACGATCTCAAACACTTTTGAAAAGATATTTTTTAGACAAAAGTGGGACTTTTTTGAAGGCATGTGTCCTATTTGATCTGGTGTGAAACTAACACAGTATTTCAGAAACAGAACATCAATAGCTGCAGTCAAACATGGTGGTTGGAGAGTGATGGTCTGGGGCAGTTTTGTTGTTTTAGGACCTGGACGACTGTTTGTTTAGGAACCACAAATTCTGCTCTCTAGATACAAATCCTGAAGGAGAATGTCTGATCATCAGTTGGGGCCGTAAAGGAAAATTGCATAAGTTTCAGGATTTTTCCAGACCTCTGCCCCCTCTGGCGAGAAGTTGAAATGTCACAAGTGTTGTGCATGGGCATGGGGGAAGAGGAAAAGCATCTGCAAGTGAGACTGCACAGGTCTTTTGTTTAGAGGCGTAATGTCTTCTGAAGAAAAGAAAGTAATAAATATTGAAGTTAGCCTGTGTTCTCTGGCTAATGCACCAATTACGGCAGAGACTCAACAAAGTAGCCAGGTGGCGAAAGTGTGCAACACGTCACACCCACACTCACACCCAGAGAATACGACCCAAATCATTGTAATGAAGCCTGGCAACTGCAGTAAATAAATAACTAATTTTTAAATGTTGGGCAATAGTAAGAGGGTGTATGGGAAAGAAATTAACTTCAAAACATGCATTATGCACCTTTAAAGTCAAGTGTACTTCAGCTAATCAGCAAGACCTGGATCCAAAAGACAGGTGCAAGTCCACTTCTAACTGGTTCTGAAAGACTAAACATACACAGGATTAAGGACATAAACCCAACTGAGGTGCTGTGGCTGGCCTATTCTTAAAGAGGCCATTCATGCTAATAAACTTTCCAAAATTCTTCCAGAGCAATGGAAAATAATCTTTGTCAGTTATATCACATGTTTGATGGCCGTTGTTGCCACCAAGGGTGGCACTATCAGTTCTGTTCTAGGGGGCAGCTGTATTTTCTTTAAATTAAACCGCTTTCTGAAAAATGCACTGCTAATATGACATAGGGCCAGGTTGAGTGAGATATGTTTTTTTCACTTAAATAAAGTCACCATTTGAAAACTTTCTTTTCTGTTTACAATGGATATATTTTTTCGATCTTAGAGTTTGTTCAAGGATCTAAAACATTTACAAATCACAAATAAGAAAAAAACTGAAGATATTAAGTAGACAAAGTGTTTTCACAGCACTGTCGATTAAATACTTAAATTAATTCTGTACACAAGAGACAGCTGACATTGTATTACACGTTTTGAAAGGATAGTTGAATTAAAAGTTTCAAATCTCATATCTGTGAAAAAAGCAGCATAGCCTATCACCAGCCGGGTGAGGAAGATGGGTTGTGGTATCTCAATGGTAAGGAAATGTCTTTCTTATGTCCCTACAAATATTGTGGGACAGGTGGCTAAATCGTTAATGTTATGCCACCTGGATTACTGTGCACCTGTGTGGTTCTCCGCATCTAAAGGTCAACTACGGAAATTACAAACTGCCCAGAAGAGAGCTGCCAGGTTGGTTTTGCATTGTTCCATAAGAACAATGATAGCATACTGATAGAACACTATCAGTATGCACCGTCAACTTTCCTGGTTAATGGTAGACTACAGATTGGCTAGCAATATAACAATATTTTTTAGAAAACTGTCTAATCTTTTCAACCTGTTTTCTTATATAAGCAAATTGTCAGATGTGATCAGGTTCATTCTTATGGGAAAAACTCAGCTAATGGTGGTCAGATGATTTTACCATGTCCAAAATCAAATGCCTTAAAGAGAACAGTTCATGCCATAAGTTATTGGAATAATTTCCCACTGAATATATGTGAACTGAATAGTAAAGTATCTTTCAATTATTACTTGAGAATGCACTATTTAATGCAATAACTTATTCAGAATGATTTCTGATGACATCCATAATAATGTCTACAATGTTTAATTGTTAACTGATTTTTGTTTTGTCTTGTGGACCACAGGAAGACTAGCTCGTCCCACTTTGGTGACAGCTAATGGGGATCTTTTTTACAATAAACAATAAACAATAAACTGAAAGTGAGATGATATTATCCACGATGATTAAATGTATGTTAATTGTTAATGCCTTGGCAGCCTTGTTACACCAAACTGTTTCATTTGATTTACATCTCAGCGTAAAATGTACAGGCATTAGTGGCATATAAACAACCGGATCAGAGAATGATGAAAGCATCTGAACTCGATTAATTACTCTGACAGGTATTTTAACCGGGATGGGCTCACTGTCATCTGGTGCGTTTATTTTGGGGCATCTCTTGTCACTACCAGTAACATTGTTGCAATACAGATCTGGTGAAATCATGGGAGAAGGGGATAAAGTTTCACTGGCTGAGCTTAGAAGCAATCATTGGTTATGATTTGCTGACATGTATTTGGGAACACATAGAGAAGATTACATTTTTAGCATCAGATTCTAATTATTGTAAAATAGTCAAACAACAAAGATTATTGTTTGTCATTTTACAAAGAAAACGTGGCAGTTTCTTTAAATCTTAAATTAAATAAATCTTTGAGTCTATTTATGCTGAAGCCATAAAAGCAAGCAATTTAATAGTATTTTCATTCTCATTAACAAATATCAAACATTTTAGATCTGTGATTTGTAGCTCAAATTTAACAATTTTTGGGAGGCCCCTGATGGTTTGGGGGCTCAAGCAGCAGCTTAGGTCGCATTTGCCTTGGTCTGAACTCTGATTTCAAGTTCAAAGCAACTTTGCTTTTTTAAATATTAAATCAATTGTGAGTGGCTGTAATATAGTGGGATAGTGCAACATTGGTGCCCATCCACGGGTTGGCTAAGGAGGGGGGCTATGTGCGGAAAGCCCGGGGCTGTTTTTGAAGTGTACACCGCATCTGCTCATGCCCTTCTTATCCGAGACGGCTGTTACGCGTTGGCGCATGGAAAGCCGTCCAATCTTTGAAGTGGGTTGGGATGCTCTACGGAGCAGGACGGGGAGGGGGCAGGATGAGAGAGCGGGAGTGGAGAGGGCTTAAAAAAAGTGACTGAATCCAGCTCTCTCCTCCCTGTGACGTCGCTCGGTGTGGACGCGGGGTGCGCCGCTCTCTGGTCCCGTCTCAGCTCAGCTCAGTCCGCCTCACCTGCCGCCCCTCAAAGCTGCGGGGAGACGCGCGTCAGGGTCGATCTGCGCTCCGAGTACACAGCTTTCCTCCCTCCCCATCGCGCCCCCCCCATCTCTCTACTACTCCACGCCGCTCGTCTTGTCCCACATTTAACAGTGAACTGTTTCCACGCTGCGTGGAGAGTGAGTGAGAGAGAGAGAGAGAAGCCGGTCGTTAAATAAGAAAGAAAGGGTGGCAAGAAGGAAAAGAGAAGAGAGGAGGGCGACTGAGGAACAAGAAGAAGAAGAAGAAAGAGAAGAAGGAGGAGTAGGAGCAAAGAGGTCGCTGTGGTCCTTCAGCTTTCAGCAGTTGCTGAATCTCCCACCGAGAAGATGCTGAGGATAGTCTGCGTGTTGGCAGTGCTGGCTGCGGGGCTGAGCGCCGCTCACACCAAAGGTACGGTAGGTGAAGGGCAGCCTGCTCCAGGCTCAGCAGCTCCTGCTGTGGATGTGTGCAGAAATTTTAGAAGAAAAAAAAAGGTCCCTCTGACAGAGATAACTCCCTGCTGATCGCGCTGATTACTCTCCGATTCTCGATAGCATCTCCGCACTCTCGCTGATCACCAATGGCATTTCAAGGTGTTTGCTTTATCTCCTGCAGCTTGTCTGTGCTTCTTAACAAGGTGACCTGTTTTGGTCCAGATCTGCTATCTCTGATGCATTTGCAGCTCACATTTCTGTAAGTAGGAGCTGGATGTGAAGGAAACACTGTGCTATCCAGCTCTGTAGTTCACGCCTGCAGGGCTCCCCTGTTATTTGTGACTGATAAGTGGAGTTATGTAGGAGGAAAGCATTGGATGTTTGGAGTAAGTTCTGATAAAAACACAGCAAATTTGCTGAATTGAGGTTTTTAGACCATTTAGCCAGCTTTGATATTAAAGCTTCGGACCATCAGAGGGGGCTGGTTTAGATGTGATGAGCTTTGGTCGATATTACATCTCTGCTGGTCAGGACAGTCCTGATCAGGACGCAGAAGGACATTTATCCTTAAACCTTGAAATAGAAGTGCAGTTCGAAATATCTGATAACTGTACAGAAGGATCTTAGAGGTCCTGACTCTTTGTTGTTGTGCAATAGCTGGTTCTCAAACCTTAATAAATTAATTACTAACATCTAACTAATCCCATTTTCAGCCAGAACTAGCACAGGCAAATGTCAAAACATGCGAAAAGCAGTCCAGCCACACAACAAGTCGCAGATGTCACAACTGTGCGGCTAACTGCTGGCACTTTCCTGCTTCACTTGCTAAACTAATTTTAGCCCATCCCCCCCAAACCCGCTGCTCAATTCTCCAGCAAGTGTGGCGTGTGCCGTGGGTAATGCTGGTACATGTGGCAACAGGTTTGTGCTAATCAACTCCCCCCGGACCCCAGATTGCGCCTTCCTCTGCCGTGAAATAACAAGGTGACACCTGTCAGTTTTATCTGGCAGACACAAGAGACTCCCCAGCTGCAATAAGCTGTTCATCCTCCCTGACACAGCAGCGAGCCTCCCCGCTGGCCGGCCTGCTGCAGCTGGAATCATTTTATTGTGTGCGTGTGGAGGGAAAACATATGGTGACGGAGCTGCTGCAGGCTGTGTGACCTGGCCGAGGGGTTAGAGTTCTGCCCCGTGTGCTCTTGCAGACACCCAGCAGTATTACTGTAACGTGTTGCGCTTAGGGACAAGTTGATGGAATTGGCCGACTGCTGCCTGTTAGGAATGGTACGGTGTTACCCAAATACCGTTTTGCAAAGCGCTTGGCCTGGAATCGCAGAATCAGGCGTGGGCCGGTTGCTGATGTCAAATTTACCACAGTGTCAAAAACTGAGGGCATCAAAGCCAGTTACGTTTTCCCATCATACATTTCTTAAGGGTTCAATTTAAAAAGAGGCCAGCGTACGTACTGAAACGCCCAGAGTTTTATTTCCAGCAGTATGAAGCATAGAGTAGTGCAGATGCCACCCACTACTGGTCAGCTGGCTGAAAGAAGGATAGTGCAGTTTTTCCACACTTAAAAGAAAGCTACATTTGTTTCCAGTCGAAACTCATCGACATTCATGGTAGAAACATATACTTTTTGTGTAAATACAGATATTTCTCTTGATTTATGCAAAAAATAATAGTTGGTAGTTGAGACATTTCTTATTTTCAGCAAGTCTAACAAGCAGTAATGAACGACAGAAGTTAGCATTAGCATGCTCCACCACTTCCGTGGCACTGAGCTCTGAGAGGGAAAGAACCAACTGCATCGTCATTAACACGGCAGATAGCCTGACTAATTAACCAGCTAATATCAGCTATAAGTACTTCTGTTACACTATAAAGATCAGAAAGGCTAAAAGGTATAATATTTTGCACAATAAACATATTTAGTTTTGTTACTCGAGGTGACCATGCCATGAGATCATCACAGCGGCCACTGCCTGAGCAGAACAGTTCATATTGTGGAAGGATTTATTATGTTTTCCATCCAGAGCATCACTGTGAAGTAAACAAATTACTCCCGAGCCAATGAAGGTGGAAAAACCAGGCGCGCCACGGTTCTAATTGATTCCCTGGGGCCACTGTACAGAGCGGTTTAAAGAAAAGTGTCTGTTGTCTCCAGACTGTCTATCTGTGGTGAAGCTGGCTCTCGCAATCTTCCTCCAGTCCTGTTACAGCAGACAGAAACAAGTTATTTCCCATCCCCCCCTGAAACAGTTTCTGCATTTCAGTTGTTTTTTTTTAAACAAGGACTGAAATAGAACATCTGTGTCATGTGCAGGAGAAAAATCTGACTGTGTGGTGCCAATAAGTGAAGCTGTTTTCCAGATAACTTTGAAGCGCTGCCACTCCTGTTTAGCTGCCGTCTAGTTCCAGGAAAGCGCAGAGCGGATGTGCCCGTTGCTTTAATCACCGTCACCGCGGAGTACCCCCCTTACTGCTCACACACGGAGCATCCATGTGTGTGTCTAGATATGTGTGCTCGCACCCCTCCGAGTCTGGCTTGTCAGTAATCAGGGCTAGAAGCCTTAACATCCCTCCGTGTGAGGGTGTGTGTGAGTGATAGAGTGCATCCAGCATGGTGACAGCCGCCGAGTATGCAGAAATGGGTGAGGAGGTGATGTCGTTTACAAAGGAATTATTGCCTCCACAGATACACGCTGCGGCTCAAACGATTTCCCCGGGACCGAGTGTGTCTGGGAGACTCTTCTGGCAGCGAAGCAGAAAGTGCCTTAAAGTATTTTTTTTTAATTCTATGTCTTTTGTTTCCCTTGCCAGAGCTGCCCCGAGTCTTGCTTTTGTGTAATTCCAACCAATATGAACTCTGAATTTAGATAGCTCATTACCAGCGCAGTGTGTTTTAATCCAGCTTCCAACCATTTATTAGTGACATTCTTTTTTAGCTGTTTTATTATTTCCAGATGAACGCACTTTACATTTCATTTTATCGCCGAGCATGCAAACAGTTAGGATATGATATTCAGGCCTGTTGGTGGCAAGCCACTGGGACTTAAAGTCCCAGGATGGATTGAGGCAGGCGTTATAATTTATACCTTTCTATATGCGGCTTTTGTACATGTTGCATGGTTTGTAAGGTGGTGCTTTTGTGTGGAGAGGAGAGATAAAGCAAGCCAAGGGGGCTTTCGAGGTTCCCATTAGCAAATAAAAAAAAGGGGGGGGGGGCAAAAAAGGTAGATTTATGCCTCCTCTTTGTCGGGGGAAAGTGCATTATGGAAGCCCTCTATAAATCCTCCGACGAGGCTGTGACACAGGACGTGGCACAAATCTCGCCCGGCTCTTCTCGGCCAGGGGAGGAGGCGTTGGGCGGGACGGTGGAACAACAGATTTATTTACAAACGCCTGCTTTCTGCTCCTTTGTCGAAGCCCCGAGCAGCCTCATGCCATTTCAGAGGAAGGAGCACTTTGTGGTTGCTGCTATGGAGCGGCTCCAGGCTGCTGATCCCTGCACAGATCTACAACTATCAGAGACAAGAATGATGCTAAATCTGTCGTTATAGTTATGAGAACGGAATAACATATAATCGTATAAAACATGTAACATATAAAAGCTAAAATCACACACAGGCAAATCCCATCAGGTTCATGTGAGGAGAATGATATTAGTCAGCATTTTGAAGGAGATCTGCCCCGATTAAATCTCTGATATTTCGTCTGGTTTGCTGCTGATTGTTGAAGTGTCAACAGCGTGGCGTGATCTAAAGAGCTGTCTCAGGCCTTCAAAAAGAGGGTTTTTAGCAGCTCATGTGTCTGGTAAGGGATTTGCACAGGTCTCAAAAGAATTTGAAATCAGCCCCTCCACTGTACAGGAAATAGTCTACAGGTGAAATAAATTCAAAACAACATACCAAGTCTGGCAGCCCACTCCAAGAGCAGGCAGGGAGACGTTACAGCAAGTCTCCAAAACAGCATTAAATGTGCGACTCGCTCAAGTGCGAGCCACCAGAACTGACAAAGACTCCTGGATAGGTGTTGAAACGCATTCAGAAAGAACTGCGCCAAAGTCCGGTTGCCTCCGATTTAAGCATTTAAGCCTGTTTGCTGTTGAGATGAACCGGATAACAGAGAATTTGCACAGACAATATTAAATGTCATAATGCAACATACAGTCAATCATTGCTGCTGTCGGTATGAAAGTGCACACCTGTAAAATCAGAAAGTGATGTACAAATTTCGCTACTATCGGCGGTTTACAAGGAGGAAACGTTTCCTCTCTAAAAAAAAAAACATTAAGGCCAGACTCAAGTTTGTCAGAAAGGGAACACACCATGAACAGCACTTCTGGAATAATAATATTTGGGTCTGAGCCATTGACACCAGAAAAGAAGACATTTTTTGGCATAAACCGAATACATCGTTGGAGGAGAAGAGCCATTTACTATCTGTGTAGCACGGAGGTGGAGGAATAATACTCTGGGAATGCTTTACTGTGTGCTTGATGAAAATATAGGGCGTCCTAAGTTTTTTCTCAGCTAGAAAACACATTTGTTGTGCTCGCATGGTCGATAAGATCACAGATTTCTGCTTTATTTTTATATTTTGGTTGTTCGACTGCAGCTAAGAAGTCAAAGACATCAGTTACTTACCTAATGTGATGTGTAGTTAAGTGCTATGCTGAATGATGTTCCTGCACTTACTCCAACCATAGCAAATATATTTTTCTTACTAGCTTTTAGACATTTCTGTGGGTTGCCATGGTAATTTGTCTTAAATGCTATTGCAAAACATTACTTTTTGTTTCTCTGGCTGTCTGGAATTGAAAAGATTAGCTTGTGGTAAGCCCTGGTTTATAACGGACACAGTGGTTTACCCCTTCCTCTTACCATGTTATAAATCTAACCAAAGCAATTCACACCAGCACATCCTACTAGGTTTAGAAATATATGTAAAAATGAAAGAAAAAAAAGCCACATTAATAATATTGCCGATTTTTAACCACATTTGCATAGTTATTGTATTATGATTTTGAGAGTCACTCTTAAGCAAAAATCTAAATTAAAATGGAAAATTTAGAAGTTCTTTTTAAGATCTTATTAGCTTAGAATATTATATGTTTTTTTTTTTCCATTCTGGTGTTGGTAGCACACGTGTACCATAGCAGTATAACATATTTGGGCAAAATAGTCTTCAGTCATCTGGCTGTTTGCTTTATCTTTTTTGTTAGCATTGGAAGAGTGTAGTAGTAACCCACCAACCATCTGATCGGCAGTGTGCAGCAACGCTCCTTTAATCTATGGTGGCTAGAAGCAGAGCAAATTCTGCTCATAATATCACATTCTCTGGCATCTGATTAAAAACTATTTTTTAATCATTGAAAGGTACAAACATAAAACTTTATTGAACGGCTAAACTGTTATGCCGAGTCGCTAACCAATGCCTTCGGACTTTATAATTAGCGTAGTGATGACTGTACTTTAGATGCAGCCTTGTAGCCCAGCGGGGCTTACTAATGTGACTCTAAACTACACATTATTGTAAATATTTGGCTCTCTATGTGGGAACAAAAATATACATGGGAGTATATTTTAAACAAGTATGATTATGTAGAGAATGTACATTTTGTGACTGTACACTATGTGAAATACTGAGCAGTGTATTGTTATGTGGGTTAACCAAAGCAGAACTGACTGAAGACATTTTTGTAATTACTATTTTTGCCACAACAACATCAGTGCCGTTAGTAGAAAGTCTAATATTAACAGTGAACCACAAAAAAGGATATTTTTTTTTCTGAAAGCCACTCATGGACATTTGCTTTGTGTTCTTATCTGAGGTCTTCCTCAGTGGTGTATTTCACGCTTTACCTTTTGCATAATAAGTAGTACATTCTCAGATGTTGAGAGTGGGAGAGAAGTGAGGCACAGTGGGTGAGAGCATGTAGTTCAGTAGCTGACAGAATGGAGTGCACCTTGCAGTGAGTAGGTGTCTCATCTTCCCCTCGCTTTTTTCTTCCTTTGCTTCCTTTGAGTGGTCACAGCTGACCATACTTGGCACCAAACGCT